>NC_090778.1:1692500-1732500 GCF_040054535.1 Antennarius striatus | reverse complement strand
TGTGTGTGTGTGTGTGTGTGTGTGTGTGTGTGTGTGTGTGTGTGTGTGTGTGTGTGTGTGTGTGTGTGTGTGTGTGTGTGTGTGTGTGTGTGTACATTCTGCAGCATCAGCTGCACCTGATCTGGCTGTTTGATTAAGCTGTGTAATCTCTAACATGGAACAACAGCTGACCAGCTCCCCAGGGTGGTGGTCACACACACACACACACACACACACACACACACACACACACACACACACACACACACACACACACACACACACACACACACACACACACACACACACACACACACACACACACACACACACCTGTGCTGGTGGCCATGACAGCAGGCACCTTTCATTCCCTGGAGGAGTGTCCTCTGTCACACACCTGGTGCCCCCCCCCACCCCCCACCTGTCTCAAAGGTGAGTCTGAACAGAAAAACAGTTTAACAAACAGTCAGTTCACTTTATGACTGGGAAAACAGGTTCCATGTATTTTATAAATCATGATATTTCTAGAAACCAAGGGAATAACAATGAACTGTTTTTAGATTTAGTTCAAATAAATGTAAACATTCTGAGCCTTTTATATTTTACTTTAGATTATTATGGTTTACAGCTCAAATTAAAATATAGGATGTTAGTTTAAAAAATAATATAAAAGTCAAACATGTGAAAAGTTAGTTCAGCATCTGGTCAGACCTCCTGCTGCATGAATGCCTGCATCAGAGTCATGGAGGCCATCAGGAGAAGTTTCTTCTCCTGCATCAGAGTCATGGAGGCCATCAGGAGAAGTTTCTTCTCCTGCATCAGAGTCATGGAGGCCATCAGGAGAAGTTTCTTCTTCTACTGCATCAGAGTCATGGAGGCCATCAGGAGAAGTTTCTTCTACTGCATCAGAGTCATGGAGGCCATCAGGAGAAGTTTCTTCTCCTGCATCAGAGTCATGGAGGCCATCAGGAGAAGTTTCTTCTTCTACTGCATCAGAGTCATGGAGGCCATCAGGAGAAGTTACTTCTCCTGCATCAGAGTCATGGAGGCCATCAGGAGAAGTTTCTTCTACTGCATCAGAGTCATGGAGGCCATCAGGAGAAGTTTCTTCTACTGCATCAGAGTCATGGAGGCCATCAGGAGAAGTTTCTTCTTCTCCTGCATCAGAGTCATGGAGGCCATCAGGAGAAGTTTCTTCTTCTCCTGCATCAGAGTCATGGAGGCCATCAAGAGAAGTTTCTTCTCCTGCATCAGAGTCATGGAGGCCATCAGGAGAAGTTTCTTCTTCTTCTACTGTTCTACTAGCCAGGTGGACGGGGCCCTGCCCCCCCCCCTCTCTTGATAAAAACAACACTGGGGACACTGTACACTGACACTGGACAACACTGTACGACATTCTGGGGAGCAACACGGTTGCTCCCCAGAATGTCGTACAGAGGTCGAGTGTTAGTGATGAACAACCTGGTGGCCTCACAGCTGTGGCACCGCTTGGCCTGTATGGACCCCCCATCACGGTTTCTAGCCCAGATCCAGACCAAACCTGTTAACTTCTTCTGGGATGGGCTGCATTGGGTGCCTCAAGGAGTGTTGTTTTTATCAAGAGAGGAGGGGGGACAGGGCCTCATCCACCTGGCTAGCAGAACAGCCACGTTCAGATTACAGTTCATCCAGCGGTTTCTGACCGGACCAGCGGATCTGACGTGGAGAGAGGTGTCCAGCTGCATTATCAGACGTGTGAGTAACGTGGACCTGGATGCTGCTCTGTTTTTAATGGACTCTAAGCTTCTAAAGTTAAATGGTTTGTCTCCGTTTTATCATGGTGTTTTTAAGTCATGGGTCCTTTTTAAAAGCAGCCCAGGAAAAAGCTCTGAATCTGTTCTGGTTCCTGAAGGAACCACTAGTGCATGGAGCCAGGCTGGACGTCTGCAGTGGAGCCACACCTGGACTGTCTGCAGCGCTTTGCAGAACCAGGACCAGGACCCTCCAGCAGCTGGTGGACAACGCCCCAGCGCTGGGGGACCCCCAGGCTGTGAGCTCCCTGCTGAACATCCAGTCCACCAGGGTGGCTCAGAGGGGGCTACAACTGTGGAGGCAAAGACTCTCCGGGAAGGAGAGGAGCCTCCTCCTGGACTATAGTACAGGGACTGTACCAGACAGCAAAGACCCTTTCCCTGAGGTCCACCCACTACCTGGGCCAACAGGAGGACGGGAAATGGACCTGACCCACAGTGGAGACTTCTGTACAAACCCCCCCTCAAAAAAAAAACAGCCAGCCTCCAGTGGAGGATTTTACATGGTGCCGTCGGTTCCAATGCCTTTATCTCTGTTTTTGCCCCTGCGGTGTCCAGCCAGTGTCCCTTCTGTCCTCTTCAGGAGACAGTCTGTCATGCTTTCAGTGAGTGTGGGAGACTTCAGTGCTCTTCACTCTTCTAACGAATGTTTTTAACTTGTTCAGTGAAAATTTTACTATCAGGAAATTCATCTACGGTGCTGGGTACAATAGATGGAATCAGAGAAAGTGGCAGCTTTTAAATTTTATTTCTGGGGAGGCAAAACTCACAATTTCTGTGACCAGGAAGAGGAGAACTGAAAACAATACTGTTCTAGAAGCAGCTCCTGTTTTCTGCTGTAACATCAGATGTCGCTTAAAACTAGAATTTGGTTTCTATAAATTGACAAAAGACCTGAATAACTTTAGGAACATCTGGTGTTACAAAAATGCCCTGTGGACTTTAGTTGATGACCACCTCACTTTTGCAAACTTCCTGATATAATGCACTAATTTTTATATTGTATTTCCTTTTGTTTATTGGTGTTTAATGTTTTTGAAGTTTCATCTAATGAAAAATTGTAAAATGTTCTAAATGTTCTAAATGTGATTGAAGTTTTTTTTGCAGAAAATCTTGTTCTTCTGAAGCACTTTAGTGCTTTCATCTAATGTAAAATTGTAAAATGTTTGAATGTGATTAAAGTGTTTTTGCAAAAAAAAAAAAAAATCTACTGCATCAGCCTCATGGAGGTCATCAGCTCTTCTACAGGAAGTATTCACTCGACCAACTAAGCCACAAATTTGCGTGTCAGTTTTGAGCTACTATAAAAAAAATGCATGAAATGTTTGAAATGTTTCATAAAAAATGAAACACGTGTGTAATAATGTGATCTCTTGGTGTCCCTTCATGCACCTGTGCCAACATGTCCTCACTTACTAGTCTTTGTGTGTCTTTGATTGTGCATGTGGTCCTGATTGTGCGAACACCACTGGATGCGTCTGCCACGCCCCCCCACACACGACTCCAATAACTGCCCTCCCCAGGCAGCGTGCTGAGGGAGCTGGTCAGCAGCGTCAGCCATTGATTGAGTGCAAAGCAGGAGGAGGAGCAGGAGGAAGGAGCCGCAGGCCACGAGCAGCAGAGGAGGTGAAGACCTATTGGAAATCAGTGCACCGCCAGCGTTTCTGCCCCATAAGGGCAAAACACGCGCTCAGACAGCTGCCACAGCCCTCTGCAGCTGAGAGGCAGAGTGTGGAGCAAGCAGCGTCCACGCTGTCAGGAGGCTGTTTCTATGAGCGTCTCATCGATTCCATCAATTAGGCTCCTTAAGACGGACGTCTGTGCTGAAGATACCAGATCCATGAAGGCCACAGCCAGACGCTCCGAGATGTTTGTGTCCAGGAAATCACACACACAGCCATGAAGTCATCTCCTGTTGTCATGTCGTATTTATACTACACATTTTACCATCCAGTGGTCTACTTTATCTGATAATTTGATGCAGCGTCTAAGTTTTTTTGTAGTTATTTCAGTTTAATTAACCATAATATCACATTTTATAAATCAATACTAAAGAATTATAATAACCGTGCACCATGTGGGTGTGTTATTATTCATCGTGTTACGTCTGAATCACCAGGTCCAGAATTTATCCTGGATCCGGATCAGAATGTGTTTGATCTCATGGGGAAGTCAGTGTGACATGAAGTCCAGGCATCGTAGAAGTTATCCTCAATATAAACCAGAACATGTTGGTAGTAGGGGATCATTGTTCCACATGCTGCATCTCATACAATCAGCTTTGGGATGAATCTTGCTAAAGGATAGACAATAAAACCATCAGACGGATAAACATCACCTCCTGCCTTCAGGGCTAATGCTACCAGTGTCAGTTTACAGCTAGCAGTACTGTTAGCGCTAGAAATAATAAAGCAAGATGAAACAATCATGACGTGTGTAAATTCACAGGAGGGAAAATATATACACAGACCTGGCTTTAAAATACAGTCACATTCAATTAAAGTGCTTTATTTTAGGGCTTCATGTGTGGTTTTTAATTTATTTATTTTGTATTTGCTTTTGTTGTTTTAGTTTTGTATTTGGTACACAGGGATTCTGCATGAAGTTCACACTAAACTGTAACAGGATATAATAAATGAAGTTGTATTAGTCAAAGATTCTGAACTGAAACCTTGGCTGTGCAGTGAAGAAGGAAATATAGTGTATTGTTTTATACTTTTATTATTATTATTATTATTATATTATTATGTGTAAAACTTTCATACATGTAATAAATAATATATAATGTAATATGACACAGCTTTTTGTTCAACATTAACATTACATTTATTCAATCATTACAACAAAAATGGTCTTTGAACGAAAAATACTGGTAGACTTAAAATTCATTCACTCTACTTTAACCATAATGACCTTAGGCCAGAAATAAGCCTACACCGTCCAGAGATTAGCCTACACCATCCAGAGAGGAGCCTGCACCATCCCAGAGATTAGCCTACACCGTCCCAGAGATTAGCCTACATCGTCCCAGAGATTAGCCAACACCGTTCCAGAGATTAGCCTACACCGCCCCAGAGAGGAGCCTACACCGTTCCAGAGATTAGCCTACATCGCCCCAGAGATTAGCCAACACCGTTCCAGAGATTAGCCTACACCGCCCCAGAGAGGAGCCTACACCGCCCCAGAGAGGAGCCTACATCGTCCAGAGAGGAGCCTACACCGCCCCAGAGAGGAGCCTACACCGCCCCAGAGAGGAGCCTACACCGCCCCAGAGAGAAGCCTACACCGCCCCAGAGAGGAGCCTACACCGCCCCAGAGAGGAGCCTACACCGCCCCAGAGAGGAGCCTACACCGCCCCAGAGAGGAGCCTACACCGCCCCAGAGAGGAGCCTACACCGCCCCAGAGAGGAGCCTACACCGCCCCAGAGAGGAGCCTACACCGCCCCAGAGAGGAGCCTACACCGCCCCACAGCTCCACCTCAGAAGGCTGGCGCTGGGCCCGCCCCTGCAGGCCGTTGGGTGTGAACGTGTCCTCCTGAACGCTGGCTGAACATCTGAACCAGGAGAGGACCCACACCTCCAGTCCTGACTTTTATACAGGCAGGACAACAGACACCCCTCCACCCCCAGCAACATCTCCAAAGGTTCAACGCTGTGGTTAATTAGAGCCTATTTATAGCCCTGGTGGGTGAGGTGGGGGTGGCGGGGTGGCAGTAGAAGCTGCAGTACCGAGCGGCACCTCTGGATGCCAGTGTGGTGTCGGAAACGAGGCCCCTGGTGGTCCGAGGGGAGGCAGAGGGAACGGGGATGACAGCCGCCGACGAGCGGCTGGAAGCAGGAAGAGCTGATGTTCATCAGCAGAGGAGCTACTGGAACCTCTTCTTCATCTCCGTGCTGGTGGGGTCCGGCAGCAGCTCCCCGCTCCCCTTCATCCGCCCCAGTACGACTGGAGCGGGGCAACTCGTCTGCTCGGCCTGCTCTCCAGCAGGTGATGGAGATAGACCACGGTGTGGCTGCCTAATTAATGCTCCAGAGCCTAGGAGGTGTGTGTGTGTGTGTGTGTGTGTGTGTGTGTGAGCGTGTGTGTGTGTGTGTGTGTGTGTGTGTGTGTGTGTCTGTGTGTGTCTGTGTGTGTCTGTGTGTGTCTGTGTGTGTTTGCACTTCCAGTGGTAAGAACTGTGTGACTGTGTGTTAGCCCCCACCCCCCCAGCCTGCACCCCCCGGGGCGCGGAGCAGACTGCAGGGGCTGGTGCAGGAACAGAGCTGGGATCATGGAGGCAGCACTGCAGGCATCTGCCCCCAGGAAGCAGCACCAGCCCCGCGCAGCTGGCACCGAGGCCCCCACCAGCCAGGAAATGCCACACCTCCCGACTGTCGGCCCAACACACACGCACGCACGCACACACACGCACGCACGCACGCACGCACGCACACACACACGCACACACACACACACACACACACACACACACACACACCTCTTCACTCTGTTCATTAAATAAGAAAACATCATCAAATCCTCCCAGAAAAAAGAACAAATGTTGGAAGAAACTACTTTTCTTTCGTGTTATTTTCACACGTCGACTGGTTTTTTTCTTTAAATCCAAACATGGACGGACAGCTCATGTAAGTGAACACGTATGTGAGCGGCGGCGTGGCGTGTGACAGTAATGCTGCCTCATTTATCATGGATCGCAGTCGGGAAACAGAACATCAGAATAGCTTAAGAATTGTGTTCAGCATATTTACATACAAAGTTCTTTGGGGAATTCAACAATGGACTATTTGACAATTACAACCCCCCCAACATCTCCGGCTCCCCCCACATCGAAGGCCTTGGATTCCCAAAAGAATACAACATGCATGTCATAAATGCGTGTGTATCTATCCGGCTCTCCCTGGGTTTCATGTAAATGTGGTGTGATTTATTGTTTAGACGTGTTGTGTGTGTGTGGGGGGGTGTTTGTGGGGGGGTGTACACACTCACGCTGGTGAGCTCGGGCCTCCTGATTGTGAGCTGCGTTGGGCGACTTGTCCATCATTCCATGCAGAGGCGGGACGACCAGCTGACGGGCCCTCGCCCTGGATCGCCCCCGTGTTGGGGAGGCATCTCTGGGCCAACGGGGCGCTAACAGGGCCGGGGCCCCAGCCAGCCTCTCTCTCCACACACACACACACACACACACACACACACACACACACACACACACACACACACACACTGGCAGGACTGCGGGGTACAATTAGGCGGACAGGACGCCACACCACTGCTCACCTGTCAGCCGGCCCGGCGATGTGCGTGGGGTGCAAATTGACACGAATGCCACAGCGGGGCCGACAGCAGATCCATGGAAGGGACAAATCTCCCTAACAAACCTCGGTGTCCTGTCAGTCAGGGCGGGGGCCACCTCGCGATGACCCCCCAGGACCAGGCGCCGCTCCCCTGGCAGACGCTGGTCACTGCAGGCCCTGTCACCATCAGCCTCTCAGTCATTACCTTCCATCAGCCGACCAGGAAGGAGACTGGTAGGAAAATGACCTCCAGGCTGACCTGAAAATGGCACAAAAAGCTGAGAGATGCTGCTGCTCGCTCCTGAAATAATAGTTTGTGTCAGCGTCACCTGGCCACTAGCCACGGGCTATGTCAGAGCTCCCCAAACTAGATGAGGGGCCGTCTAAAAAGCCCTCTTCCCTCTGAACTGTGGCTCAGAAGTACTTTTACTCGGCTTCCTAAACAAAGTTGATCATTAGAGACAGAAAAGAGGCGACTGGCGGAAGAACAGAGAGAGAGAAAACACATGATTCCCGACAAAAGATTCCAGCGACCTGGGAGCAGGAACTCGTCTAATCCCGTTGTCTGACTGCGATCTGCCATTTGGAATGTTTGCGAGGCTAATGCACCGCTAAACTTACTGACATTTGGGCTAATCCATTTAATTCTCTTTTAAAGGGGGTAACGTGTTCACATGAGCGAGCGCCGTGTTTTAATGTTGACAATCTGACGGACGGACGGACGGATGGACGGAGTTACGGAAGCGGACGGACTCGCGGTCGGCTTGGGCGATGGGATGGCGACTCCATGGGTGGCGAGGTGTGTGGATACTTTGGGAAAGGCGCCAGAAAGGCCCTTTTTGCCATCTCTCCATCATTTGTTTCTCAAAATAGAGTTTGGAGCTGAGTTAGGAAGGTAGCACTCAATTAGGCTTTCCTCATCCTTTAACACAAGTAATGGTTCTCCACACTGGGGCCAGCATGGGAGCCAAACGCTGGGGCTGTATGTAGGGCCGGTACCCCTGGCGAGGCGGGCTCATCCCAGCCCATTGTTCTCTATCAGTGGACAAGGCTGATTCCTGTAATTAGCTGTCAGCGCAGAGCCCTCAGCAGCTTAGTGCTGTCCGCTCAAATCAAACTAATGAAATGCAATCCGCTCAAATGTCCTGGATGCATATCTGTAGCGCACGAGAGGGGAGGCAGGGGAAGCCTGCGCCGCGGCACAGAAACATCCCCCCGTTGCCAAACGTAGGATTCAAATCCACGCTCATTAATCCGTTAATTCAGCACATTTTTGACAGCCAATTAATACGGATGAGGAGTGGGTGATGTGGGCGGGACAGGAGGACCAGGCGTGAGGGGGTGAAGGGCGAGCCCACCCCAGCATCACTCAACCATTTCATTCTTCATAGCATTTCCGGGCAACCAACAAGCCTAAGTGGAGTAATGACCCCCCCCCCACACACGCACATGACGGGAGGACGCAATGCATCCTGGTCCAGGGACGCGACCAGGAAGGACTTCCTGTGTAGAGTCTCTGCAGACGGCTCAGATTAAAAAGATTAATGCTGTCGAAAACTTTCATGTGGAATTTAATCATTTAAAAATAATCTGAGAGCAAAAAACGCCCAGGAAACTGATGTTATACAGTATTTTCTGCACTATAAGGAGCACTAGATTATAAAGCGCACCTTCAATGAATGGCCTATTTTTAAAAAAAAAGTTCAAACATTAATTGCACTGGATTGTAAAACGCATCTGAGAATTCATCTTCAGTGAATTATATAAAACACACTGGATTATAAAACACAAAGGAATATAAAACACACTGGATTATAAAACACATTGGATTATAAAACACAAAGGAATATAAAACACACTGCATTATAAAACACACTGGATTTTAAAACACACTGGATTATAAAACACACTGGATTATAAAACACACTGGATTATAAAACCCACTGGATTATAAAACACACTGGATTTTAAAACACACTGAATTATAAAGCACACTGGATTATTAAGCACATCGTCGGTTTTTGAGAAAATTAAAGACTTTTAGGTGAGCATTATAGTGCAGAAAATACTGTAATTGTCTCCATGGCAACAACGTGATAATGCAATTAATGTTAATAGTTAAAACTTGCCATTTAAAGTTCAAGCAGTCCCTTACCAAACCAGGATTAAACCAAATCTTCAGCATTTATTGGGAAACCAACAGTCTGGGTCCAAATCTGGTCTTCCTTTAACACAATGTAGGACAGCCATAAAGGAAACGTACACACATTGTGTAGTTCGTTCAATAATTTGTCGTAGAAATTATTATTTCAGTAAATAATAATAAATAATAGTAACAGTAAAAAAAATCATCTGATTACATTCAAATGAATTCACCGACAATGTAGTCATGATCCATTATGGATCACACACACACACACACACACACACACACACACACACACACACACACACACACACACACACACACACACACACACACACACACACACACACACACACACACTATATTGTATTATTATTAGCTTTATTTCTATATCGTTGTAATAAACATTGTAATAAACATTGTAATAAACATTGTAATAAACATCACTGTTGCTTTAAGGGCTGCATTCATTCTGTTTTTTGTTTTTTATTAACTAATGAGATTCAAAGATTTTTAATGGATTCAATGAAATGTGGAGCAGAAATCATGTTTGGAATGGAGACGAGGTTCTGGATCAATGTCACATTACATAAGTGTGTGTGTGTGTGTGTGTGTGTGTGTGTGTGTGTGTGTGTGTGTGTGTGTGTGTGTGTGTGTGTGTGTGTGTCGTCTCCAGGATTTGGTAGGCGTTTTTGGAAATGGAAATAAAACACACACACACACACACACACACACACACACACACACACACACACACACACACACACACACACACACACACACACACACACACACACACACACACGTTTTATGTATGTCTGGTTAAAGAAATGCTTAAACACATGAATATATGTTTTCCAGTGAAGTGGAAGTCAAACAGGAAGTGAGCAGATCTTTATTCGTACTTCACTCTGATTGGCCGAATCAGGATCAAATAAGAGTGTTCAGAATATTTCTGTTTTTTTCTGTATTTTTCACTCTTCCTACTTAAACACCGATTGTTTTTTATGTTAATGTGTTAATTATGCGTCACTCAACTCCTTTCTTCTGCAGCTCTCCTCCTGTTCTGGCCTTCCTCCCCTTCCTGTGTGTGTGTGTGTGTGTGTGTGTGTGTGTGTGTGTGTGTGTGTGTGTGTGTGTGCAGCGTCATGTGGATGGGACTGAAGCCTGGGGGCATTAAAAGCAGCCAGGGCTTTGCAGACGTGTTGGTGGGCTTGCCGGCTCCAGTGAGCCGTGATCAGACGGGTCTGGGCCGCTGGAGGACCCGGCCTCAGGCGCTCCACAACACGCCAGCCCCGCCATGTGTGAACACTTGTTCTCTTCAATTAAAACAGTCTTCTGAATATTCCAATCACCCTGCTTAACGACAGCTCTCCGCCACGCATGCGTGAAATGGAAGTGGGGGTCAATCGGCGGCGATGAGAAGCCCGGACGGCGGGACCGGCTGACCCAGACCGGCTGCGATCGAACCGCTCTCAAATATCTAATTAGTTCCCAAAAAGGCTGGAAAGTAGGGAAACGTACTGATACAGTATAGCACTTCTAATTATTCTGTGTAGAACCAAAGTGCGTCACGGAACATGACAGGAACACGTCAGGAACACGTCAGGGTTACAGCTGCACACAGACGTCGACTTAGTTTAGTTATTCCCACCATGAAAACAGGATTAAATCTGTATGTTCTGTATTTAATCTCCTGCCTCACAGTCTTTCTTAATCTCAAGGTCTTCAGATTTTAATATTTTCACAACTGCACCAGGAATTTATCAATGATTTATCAAAAACTACAACAGACTGGAATGAGGACATATTTAGACACACACACACACACACACACACACACACACACACACACACACACACACACACACACACACACACACACACACACACACACACACACACACACACACACACACACACACACACATATATATATATATTAAATGCTTGAGAGTTATAATTATGCAGCATAAGATTTAAACTCTATCCCAACTGGACCTTATGTCACCATTAGAGGACTACCAACGTTTTATGTTCTTGTTTGAATGTACTAGTATTTCTTTTCTTTTTTTCTCTCTCTGATATCAGATCAGGATTTTACTTTTTTATTGGTGTAACGTAACTTATTGTACAAATGTAACTAAATGTAACTAAATGTAATGTAAAATAGAAGGAGAATAGAAGATCAAACTATCAATGAATAAAGAAAAATAACATCAGACACAAGTTAGGACGTTAACTTTGTTCACAACGTTAAGTCACAGTTAAAATGGGCTGAACTACTGCATTGTGGGAAATGTAGTTTTTGGTCAAAACACACTTTTGACCTATTCATTTTTAGACACTCTGACCTTTTATGCTCTTGGGGGCCACATAAAATGATGTAGAGGGCCACATTTGGCCCCCGGCCAATGAGTTTGACACATGTGCTATAAACTATTCAAAGCAAACGATATAAAATAATTCATTCATTCATCTAATGAACAAAAACTATTCAACCGACAGCATGAGTGATTACAGCTAGTCCTCAACATACAAACACAATTGGTTCATAGAGGTTGTTCATAAGCTGAATTGTTTGAAAGTCATTAATTATGAAATTAAAATCTATAATCTATAAGTCATATAAATGTCATTACTGCTCTAAACACTAAAGTTCTATTCCCTGAGACTGACCAGAAACAATTACAGGACATTAAAACACCACATGATAAATAAAATACAGGTTCAGTCGTTCTCGATTCAATGTTGGCTTTCAAAGAAATAACGGGAAAACAATAATAAAGTTTACGTCATTTTACTCCACGTAATGCGTGTGCACCACAAAAACTACATGTTCAGCACCGTTTCTGGAGCCCATCCCAGCGGACTTGGGGCATTAGGCAGGGTACACACCGGGTGAGACGCCAGTGAACTGCAGAAATAGATGTCTATCTATCTATCTATGGGCCGTGGTCAGCTGTGTCATACGTTCCTCTCTAGTATTGTGAGTCAGACACTGTAGGTAAAGTTGATTTACCAACCGAAACAGTTTAAATTCAAACAGAGTGATGAAGAGGGGGGGGGCGATGGTGTCTGCTGAGGTCTTCTCAGGTCTACACTCCTGCCTCAACGCCAGAAGCCGTGAATGTAGGGCGTGAAGAAACGTCTCCTGAGCCAAAGCAGGTTCAGATCAGACTAACAAAAAAAGTCCTCCCATGATGCATTGTGAGAGAAGACGATGTGATATTGATGTAACCTTTGGCTAAATGCAGGAGAGAGGGCGGACTGGAGCCTCTGAGTAACACGGGTGAACGTCCCACACATGTGAAGTTTGGGTTCTCCTTTTATTGAACAAGTTCTGTTAATCACTGCACAAAGACAACGTGGATGTAAGTGGAGCAAAAAATCAGGACACAATAGTAAAATAAGCATATTTCACAATGAAATAGTGAATTATCTGAAAAAAAGTCATCCAGACTTTTGAGGCAGTCTTAAAAGAAATAAGATGTTACAGAAAATGTTCTACAGCTGTTTAATTCAAACAGTTTCATATATTTAAAATGTATTGGACATAATTTTAAATATTCCAATATTTTTTTAATTGTCATAATTATGGCTTAGTGCTCATGAAAAGCTCAAATCTGGTTGGAAGGATCTGTTTCTAAACAATTCGAGCATCATCATGTAAATAATTTGCTGAATTTGTATTTTTTAGTCATGTACATCTCGTTTTCTTGTCCTGTTAGGGACACAGCTTTTTTTTATGTTGGATGCCCTTCCTGCCTCAACCTTCTACATCCATCCAGTCTTGGGAGCGGCCTACCGTTGACACTGGTATAAAAGAAAGTCAGTGTTCTCCCAGTCGTTAAGAATTACACCTGTGTTAGGCAGAAGTACTTGACATGTGAAGTACCCAACAGTCCCTGGTGTTCACCTGTTTGCTGACATTTCCTTCACTGAATTCAACTTTATAATCCAGGATGTTTGTAATGCCCTGACCTGGAGACGAGTGTTTTTACTCATGTCTGTGCAGCGATGCTGTGTATTCATCAATCTAATAGTTGTGTTGGTTTGAGCTCATCTGAGCATCTGGGGAATTGAAAAAGAAGTCAAGTTGTTCATTTGAACTTGGCCATATTGAGGCCGGTTTGAGCTCAGGTACGGCAGCTTTTAAACGCAGCTCATTACTGCCAAGGCAGGCCGCTTAATTTGTGGAGCTTGGCAGCTGGACCACCTGGCCACACATTAAACACTAAAGGCTGTTCTCCCTAATGCCTGCAGATTAGATCATTACCTGAACAAATCAGAGAGGACTATGAAGAGCTGCTGGTAGCCAGGCGGAGGGCCCGCTAGAGTTAATGTACCGGCTCCACATGGGGGCTCGTTCTTGTTGATGGACTCAGTGAGATGATCGCTCCAGACTGGAAACGAGATAACTGTCCATTAGTTGTTTATTTAGGATGCATTGACTTACGTCCAACGTTTCAGGTGCTCCACCAGGTGCTCCAGCAAACACCTCTGTCCACCAGGAACCAAGACAAGCAGTAAATATAGACTTTAACTCATACAGGCCTCTCCAAACACGACAGTGTTAACACAGATACCAAACTGACCCGACATTAAACCGGATCAGTAAAAATAAATTCAAACCCACAACCGACGGTTTCATAGAAGTGCAGTCTGTAGACAACAGGAGGAACCAACCAGCCATTCACAGAGGAGGGAAACAGACAAGAGGAACCAACAGGGAAACAGAAATGACAAGAAGACACTAGGGACAAAAAAGAAACGTTCAGAGACAGTTGTCTACCAATGAAACGAAGAACAGATGAAGAGTTTTGGCTGCAGAATAGGAAACTGTTTCTTAGTTAGTGATGGAGAAAAAGAGCGAACAACTCAATAAACTGTAGAAAGGCTGAAATCAAAAGCATCAGAAATGAAACAGATACGACAGGAGCAGTGGAATAAAGAAACCGAGGGTAGACGCCCTTACAATACCCAGAAGAAGGTAGGAGAAATACAGACGTCTAACGAAGAGGAGGATACCATCACAGGGATGAGGCTAGGACGCTCTGGTCTAGTACAGAACAGCATCAAGAACAGATAAACAGACTAATGTCCTGCAAACATCGGAATCCAGAGGGAAATACAGTCGGAAAGTCCCCAAAAGCATCTAGACAGACAAACCGGATTGGGTGGACACTATTAGAGCTGTTAGAGCTGGACACTATTAGAGCTGGACACTATTAGAGCTGGACCCTGTTAGAGCTGGACACTATTAGAGCTGGACACTGTTAGAGCTGGACACTATTAGAGCTGGACACTATTAGAGCTGGACACTGTTAGAGCTGGACACTGTTAGAGCTGGACACTGTTAGAGCTGGACACTGTTAGAGCTGGACATTATTAGAGCTGGACACCGTTAGAGCTGTTAGAGCTGGACACTGTTAGAGCTGTTAGAGCTGGACACTGTTAGAGCTGGACACTGTTAGAGCTGGACACTATTAGAGCTGGACACTATTAGAGCTGGACACTGTTAGAGCTGGACACTATTAGAGCTGGACACTATTAGAGCTGGACACTGTTAGAGCTGGACACTGTTAGAGCTGGACACTGTTAGAGCTGGACACTGTTAGAGCTGGACATTATTAGAGCTGGACACCGTTAGAGCTGGACACCGTTAGAGCTGTTAGAGCTGGACACTGTTAGAGCTGGACACTGTTAGAGCTGGACACTATTAGAGCTGGACACTATTAGAGCTGGACACTGTTAGAGCTGGACACTGTTAGAGCTGGACACTGTTAGAGCTGGACACTATTAGAGCTGGACACTATTAGAGCTGGACACTATTAGAGCTGGACACTGTGTGGGACACCAAGCTGTGTTTTGTTTCATTTCTCTTAAAGACTCGACTGACTGACTGACTGACTGACTGACTGACTGACTGACTGACTGACTGACTGACTGACTGACTGACTGATAACAGTGAGCTTTAGTTCGGAGACAGTCTGATCCACAGGTCTCTTCACAGCGTCCTTAATGCCCCAAAGCCTGTTTTAAAGCCTGTTCTTGTTGCTGTAACCTGCATTAAAACACCAGAAGAAGAAGAAGGAGGACCTTCATTCCTCCTCCTGATGTTTATTTCATTAAGATCCTCTCTGTTCTTTGATTGTTGTTGTGCTGCTGTCGTTTGTCCTCCACCTCCTACCCATCGCCTCGTGTTCACAGAGTCACCACCTTCATCACTAATCAACCTCTTCTGCTCTTCATCAGTCTCACCGGAGTCATCAGCCACCACCACCATCCTAGTTTTGACTCAATCATGATGAATCCGGGGGTCAAACACATTCTGACAGACAATTAACACCCGTGAGAATCACTTGTGTTCCCTTCATCCACCTTTTTCTCCTGATTTAAATGCGACCGTCACACACATTTCTTCCACACTTAACACTCCAAGCTGCTGAAATGATCAACTCATCCCAGCTTGTGTTCAGCGACGTCTTCTCTACCTACACTTTGAATCCCATGGATTAAACACTTCATTGTTGTGCTGATGCTCATTAGCCTACGTCTGCATTCATGATGATGATGTGATACTGTTGGCTGTTCTGTTTGTACGCGGTGTACAACTAAACATGTTCAGGTCAATAGTTATTGGCCAATTACAATTAAAAGTCCACATCACGTGGACCCTTGTACATATTGGAGAGTATTTCAGAAACAAAGTTCTCTAAATGGATGGATCTGTTCAAAACATTCAGATTGGAGTCTTTCCTCCACCGTGGCCTCTGGGGCGGCGCCTTTAAAGACTCGTCTGCCCGTCAGCAGGAAACACTGCTGCAAACTTTTGTTGGAAGACGGAACAAGACAGCGAGAACAGAATATGGGGCAAGAGAGACCCAGACATGAAGAGTCCTGCAGCACTAATGAAAGTGAAGATCCATGTGCAACTTAGTGTGTGTGTGTGTGTGTGTGTGTGTGTGTGTGTGGGTGTGTGTGTGTGTGTGTGTGTGTGTGTGTGTGTGTGTGTGTGTTCATGTGAATCTGCTGGGGATAGAGCGATGCCTGTCCCCAGTCTGTAGACTACGGTATTCCTTCTGGGTCAAAACTAATTGGTGCAGCATCGTTGAGACTCTGCTGATAATGACCACAAGCAGTCCGGCCGCTCTCGCATGACTGCCCCAGTGCAGCTGACCTACCCCCATCCGCCCCTCCCTCATCACCCCCAGCCCACAGCACACTTATGCAGGCCAGGGCAAGGGTAGGAAACTCAAGGAGGGAGGGGGGGAAGTGGCCAAAGCTAGAGAGAAGAAAGGAGAAGGGGAAATGTACAGAAGGCGTGGAAAAACGTAATCCCAAACAAGCCAAAGTTCTAAAAGCAGGAGGAACTCCAGGGAGAAGATAAAGAACGTTCTGCTAAGGTGAGATTTCTGTGTTTTAGATGGTTCTCTGTGGAACGACGTCAACTTGACACGTAGGAAATGAGTGAAGACATTTCGTCTCGTCGAAATCAGCGA
Organism: Antennarius striatus; assembly: GCF_040054535.1. Taxonomy (NCBI): domain Eukaryota; kingdom Metazoa; phylum Chordata; class Actinopteri; order Lophiiformes; family Antennariidae; genus Antennarius; species Antennarius striatus. The sequence goes on along the minus strand of NC_090778.1, from coordinate 1,715,788 downwards.
CTACAATAAGAACATTTCACTTGACGAGAGTCACTAGATTAATAAAAATGATCAAGGCTTTGGAAAAGTATGAAGGTGTCAGAACATTGAGTTCAAAAATAAATGTTAAACTAACGGCAAAGCAAACTGGACCAACTGGAAAGAATGATTGTTCAAACAGAGTCGTCGCCATCAAATCATCATCATCTCAACTCACCTTAAAATCTGGCTATAAAATGAATAAATATTAACTAATAATGCAAAACATTAAAGCACAATATGATTGCACCAAACACTAATTTATACATTCATTCATTTGTTCATTTATTCATTCATCCATTCATCTTCAGGGGGCATGAGGCAGGGTACACTCTATGTGTGACACCAGTGCACCACAGAGCACAGTAATTTATATTTACAAGAAGTGATCCTGAGGAGGAATAAATACATATTTTTACCACTTCTGGTGGTGACATTATTTTCTTCATAGAAATTAACTATTTAAGAAAAAAGAAATCAGATGATGAAAGTAGCAGTGATTTAAAATGTGTTGTAATAAACTGCAGTATCCCCGTTTGTGATCAGTTCTGTTCTTCAAAACCAGAGATTTTTGATTTATAGAAATTCCAGTGGAATACTTTTGTAAACATAAAGAAAATACTTAATATTACATTGATTCAAGTTATTTCATCTTAGATTATCAGCATTTTTGTGATTTTTTAAAACAAATCTTTTCATCCACAGACTCTCTTTATGCTCCAGTTAAACCAGTTCAGACCAGCCTTCAGCCTGAGAACAGCAAACTCACCCGGTCCTAATTGGACTAGTGGACTGTTTCTGCAGCCGGTGTTTCTTCCCCCCTTTAAAGACCCCGGTCTCATCCTGGCTACACTAGATTCACTTTAAACACAGTTTGCAAGGACAACATGGAAGCATTCACTGAACAAGTTGCGTATCATGTATCTGGTGGACTAACAACATCTTATCCTGTTGTCTAAATAGAGAAAAGGGCACGCTTCCATCCATACGTATACAGTATATACAGAAAATAATGGATAAGCAACTCTCAGATTAAAACAAGATTTATGACTCTATTGTATCATAGAAGGATGTAAAGAATAAAACAGTAAATTAATCACTATAACATGTTTTAGGTAAATATGCTTACATAGCTCCAGCTTCAAACTTTCCTTTGTTCTATCCGTATTAATCTTCACATCCTCGATGTCTTGGTGACAGAAACTGCAAAATGAATTAAACCATATGCAGGCACTTTATAGATTAAGTAATAATCTGTGCTATCCTGTCGATAAACTAGAAGGACACTAACTACCACGGATGCAACACAATCAGGATGCAGTTGCAGATCAGCGAGTAGAAAATACAAACATAAATACATTAATGGTGAATAAAAGTGAAAAAAAGTAACACAGAAAAGTATAAATATCATTACTTTTAAAGAAATTCATGAACAAATTCTTTTGAATGATGCTGTGGTTGTTGGCTCAATGGTTGATGCTAAGTGTGGAATGATGCTGGGATGCTGGCTATTATGCACCTGGCAGAGGATGTACTGTATGTCTCAACATGCTGATTTGCATGGGAATTAAACTGCCTTGAATCATGGAGCTGAACTGTGTGGGAGCTGGACACATTAGAGTTCAAACAGAAAGGGTTTTGGGGGGCAAACAGGAAGTTGGGAATGGTGGGTCACCAGGAAGTGGGTAATGGAGAGCAACCTGAACAATGGAAGAGAAGAAGAATGGACTAGACTCACCCAGTAAAATTTTTTACATTTCCAGGTCTATAATGGATATTGGAGGACTTGATACCAAATGGCATGTTTGTCTGATGTTTGAAGCTGTCTGTGGATGTTCTGAGCTTCAAATGGTTCTTCTCTTTAAAGACTGTGACTCTCTGGGACTCAGGTCCCGTGACTTGATACGATAAAAGTCAACAGAGACTATCCTGACTTCAACCAAAAACAGACATCTTATGTTCAACCTGCCCATTTATTTATGTATCACGAGTTTAGATTGCACCCAAAGTGTCAAAGTGAGCACCAATTCTCAACGTTGGTCAAATAAATCAATCTCGTGGTATATTAGTCTACATTTGTTGAAAGACAGAGCAGCTAACTCTGATTCATATCAGTGTGTGTGACCAGTGAGGATGTTATAAAACACTGCATGAAAGTTGGGATTGACTAAAGGATTGATGGGTCCGTCTAAGCAGAGCTGCAGCGTCAGAGCGCGTCCACATCTCTACACCAGCGGGTCTCTAAAGCGTTGACATGACAGTTGACCACAGAAACACTCTTTTTATCTGTTCCGTATGTGACTGCTGCCTCGCCAGACTTCCTTCTTCCGGACCCTGATCTCAACCATCAAACTCACTTCTCTTATCAAAACCGCCGCGGCTGCAGTTCCTCCAGGGACCGTCGTACACTTCATCTGTCTAATGACAATTATTGCTAACATCCTCAAGCACACCCTTGAGGTGATGGCGGCACTTCAGCAGTCACCCAACAACATGACGACAGATGAAAACCAATCAATGCGTGGATGGGACAGCCCAGTGGAAGAGAAGGCGGAAGTGGATAATGGCAGGTTGGGGGAGGGTAGGCTTGTAAATCTTTATGACATTCCTGTGTAGATGGAGGTGAGGGTCTTTGTGGGTTGGAGTGGCCTCTGATGTTGCGCAGTGGTCCCAGAACCCTGCATTCATTAGTGGACTGGGCCATAAAAGGGCACCCAGAGCACCTGACTGCCGGCCCAGTCAGCGCTGGCACCCCTTTGCCTCCTTCTCTATACTGCCTGCCCCATAAAACATCTGGGGACACAAGACCCCAACTGTTTCAGCTGAGGCTGCCCACAACACTCGTAAACAGGCTCTGGTCTAATGCAAGACAGAGGTGGGACAGTCCAGAGCCAGACCAGACCAGATCCGGCACTGACGTACTGGAGACTGTGTTCAACATCTGCAGCCCAGGACCCGTCAGGTCTGGCATTTACTCTAACTTCAGATAAATCAGCACACAAATAATACATTTAACACACACACACACACACACACACACACACACACACACACACACACACACACATACACACAAGTGGTTTCATTGTAGGCGAGTCTCAACAGTCTTCTTGATTGGTCCAGAGACGACTGAAACCTTTCCAGGTAACTCAACAGCAGACTGTGGACCTCGGTTAATCAGCGGCACCTTTTTCATGACACAATTGTCCGTTGTCAGGCACAGCAGTCAAACACATCAAACGGAGTGCGATGTTTAAGGAAGTACTACAGCTCACGAGCACTGAACTCAGAGATGGATGTCTGTCCTTGTTTAATTCCAGGCCGGCTGCTGTTGGGGAACCCGGCCCGGTCGGATCAAAGGCCAGCGGCGTGCTGCTGCAGCGCCTCACCACTTAGCACCTTCTCGCTGCCTTTGATCCGATAATTAAGAGGCTACTCCACGAGCAGGTGGCACTGATCAGTGTACTGCTAAACCAACAGCAGAGTGCATCCGTTGTCGTGTTGTCTGACTGTGAACACACAACAGCACTCAGCTACATAAAGAATCCAGCTCACCCTTTCAAACTCAAGCTAAAACACTAGCGTGCGATGTGTAAATAGCACAAGCCACTCCAGTAAATGACAAGGCAAAGATGAAAGTCATAATAGATCGTGGCTGATGGAGGATGTTGACTGTTGAGAGCAGGAGAAACACAGCATAGAGGCGAGACAGAAGGGATTGTGGGGAGGTCAGGGCATGTTGGAGGAGCCCGTCCATTACTGGATGTGCTGGCCGATGGGGCTCTGAAGGCAGATGTGAAGCATAAGATCCCTGTTGTTTTGTTGCTCGCAGAGGAACAGGAAGCAGAGGTGTTCAAACTGTGTCATTACAGCAGCTTTGAAGATTTCCCTGATCGAGAGAAGAGGCTCCATCGCCAACACGGCTCCAGGGAATTCTGCAGACCAACTCCAGTCGGGACTGACAGGGGTGAACACATGTCTGCAATGAATCTATCTGATGCCCAGTAATTCCACCCAAGACATAGAAATAGTGATCATGACTGACACGCCATCCCCGTTTCCATGCCTGTGCATAAGGATGTGATATAAAGACGTGTTTTCACTCTTGTTGTGGTTTTGGAAACCAATCTTTGTGCAGACAGAATCAGAACCAGTGTAATTATTAATTTCATATCAATGCCACCTTTTAAGATGCAAATATACAGTATTTGCGGCCATCTACATGCATATTACAGTGCTTGTTACGACTCGAACACAACTGGCGGGGGGAACCCAAAAGCACGACAGGGAAGCAGGCAGGTCGAGTCCCAGAAGGGTTTAATAGGCCAGGCAGGGGTCAGGTACCGGGTAGTCAGTCCAACAGGCAGATGGATCAGACAAACGAGTGGCAAACGGGCAGAGTCCAGAAAACAGGCGGGGTCATACACAAGAGGCAATCAGAAACCAGGCAGACAAATCTAAGGAGGGGTTGACAACAGGCAGGGTCCGTGAAACAGGCAGAGTCAATCGCAAAATCAAAACAACAGGCAGGACACGAAGGCTGGAAGGTCAGGGCAAACACTAACAACCTGTCTGAGAGCTGAGGGCTGAGATGATTATATAAAGGGTGGGGGCTGATTAGGGGAGTGGCTGCAGGTGAGTGAAGGGAAGGCAGGTGCAGGGAATGAACTGATTGCTAATAGGACCGCGTCTGGAATGACAAATATGTTAGTAACAGGAAAACAAACAGGATAATGATCGTCCAGAGACGTGACAGTGCTGGTCTGACAACCAAACAGCCGTGTTTGACGCAGCAGAAAGAGATTTTTACTGCTGTTTAAACCAGTGGTCCCAAACCCTCGGGTCGTGGACCGGTACCGGTCTGTGGGTCAGTTGGTACCGGGTCACACAGAAAGTGACTTAGCATTTATCAGGAGGAGGACTGATTTACTCCAAACTAATTCACTGTATGAACCTGGAATGTGTTAGGTCTTATCTGATGCATAGAAAAACACAAAAATACACACAAAGAAACATACAAAATTACAAATACTGCGTATGAGCTGCTTGTATTCCCCTCTAGGAAAACAATGAGTCATAAAGACTTGCGACCATTTACGTCTCCAGAACACAAAGCGTTCTCTCTTCACCAGTAAAAGTGTCCTTTCAGCTCCTTGTTGTGTTGTCGGATCAGAAATAGGTCACGGAGTGTGTTTTAGATGCATTCTATCCACACTCTGCAAGTCAACCTTCACAAACACAAAATTCCACTTCCGTGCTCCGACAGCTAGCAGCACATGGGTGAAAAAAGGTTTGGGGCAAAAAATAGAAAGAGACAAAAATAATTGGCCTTCCCTCCCAACCCCCATCCTCATCCTCGGCCACAGACGTAATTAACACTGGCCTAGTCAAGAGGCCTGGAGAGAAAATCTGCTGTTTGCATAAAAATTGACCAGCAACATATTGTATCCTTCATACACACGCATGAAAATAGTGCTGGTAGCTCAGACCAATGTAATGAAGCTCTGTAAAAAAAACTGGCAAAGTCATTCATTCATAAAATCCCAATGTGTGACTATTACTCTAATTACAGAGCACGTCAGCTCCAATTAGCCCGCTGCTTCTCCTCCGTTTCATTCTTGATTAACGGAGCCCTGGTAATTACAGGTTTCATGAGAGGGGGGTTTTAAGGCATTAGCCGGCCCACACAGCAAGCTGTTAACTCCATCCACGGCCTTCCACAACGCCAATCCATCCCCGCACCACCAAGTGCTTGGCTTTCTTCTTCAAGGTGTAGTCTTTGTATTCTGCACCCACTTTCGGCACAGCCCGAGCTGTCCCACAAGCCATTATGTTTAATAATGAAGAGGAAGAAGAGAGGTGCAGGAATAAATTGAGGACAAGAACACGAGAAAGAAAGTCATGGTGACAGGAGCAGGGCTGAGGCTGTGGCCATCTCAGGCAGAGGTGCCATGTGTTAATTACACATGTAAAGCCTATTATATCAGGAGAGGACACCTGCTGGCAGGGAAAATGAGGCCAGCGCCAACGCCTGCCACAGTCAGCCAGTCTTCCTCCTGCCTGAGCTGCGATGGCGAAAGCGATGGCGCCCTGATTACATTTTCATACGGGCCTGGAGTGGAGGATGCACTTAACATTCAAATCATCCTCCAGGGAGCCATCACAGGTTAGAATTGAACTGTTCCACGTTGAAGGGTCATCACTTAGACTGCTGTGTCAGGTCACAGATTTAAGGCAGATAAAGGGGAAGTGATCAAGTAGTTTACTCAACCAGAATCGTTGAGAGCAGGAACAAGGGTTCTAAGCCAAATTCAGGCTGTTATATTCTTTTTCTTCTAGTCCCACACTACTGGAGACGCAACATCAAGACTCATTGAGCTCCTCTCTCCTAGTGTCCAATCACACCTTTACTAACTCAACCTGTCCCATGGAGTCTCTTTGCTCTATGTCCTCACAGGTTTCACCCCTCATCCACTCATCAGCTGTGGACCTGCCCCCCCATCCCACCAGTACCACCCCTCACCTAACCATCATCTGGGGTCAAGCTGCCTTTCTTCCTCCTTCCTCCATACAGTCATCCAATCAGTTGTAATTGTGCCTTGAATTCACCAACTCCCTGATGGTGAACATGTGTGAAGACAACAACCCAGGAGTCGGTGAACACAGCCTGACTTTCTGGTCCCCAACTCAGCTCCTGCATCACATGGTCTGACTATAACCATAGAGACACTGACTCTATCTGGTCTGACTATAACCATAGAGACACTGACTCTATCTGGTCTGACTATAACCATAGAGACACTGACTCTATCTGGTCTACCTATAACCATAGAGACACAGACTCTATCTGGACTATCTATAACCATAGAGACACTGACTCTATCTGGTCTATCTATAACCATAGAGACACTGACTCTATCTGGACTATCTATAACCATAGAGACACTGGCTCTAGCTGGACTATCTATAACCATAGAGACACTGACTCTATCTGGTCTATCTATAACCATAGAGACACTGACTCTATCTGGACTATCTATAACCATAGAGACACTGACTCTATCTGGTCTATCTATAACCATAGAGACACTGACTCTATCTGGACTATCTATAACCATAGAGACACTGACTCTATCTGGTCTATCTGACTCTGTCTCTCTCTCTGACCCTGTCCTGATCTTCATTTTATTTCTTTTCCACCCAACCGGTCAAGGCGGACCACCGCCCAAAAGAGTCTGGGTCCTGCCCGGAGTTTCTTCCTCAATGAGGGGGTTTTCCCCCGCCACTGTCACTTATGTTCTGGAGGGTTCAGTTGGGTTTTTCTCTCTGTTAAAGTGCTTTGAAATGTCTGTTGGTGTGATTAAGCGCTTTATAAATAAAGGTTGATTGATTGATTGATTGATTGATTGATTGATTGATTGATTGATTGATTGATAATGTCTTTAGCTTTAAAGCTCCACAGAATGTAAACCAGTCACTGACATGGATGGACTCTGGTTACCCAGAGTTCTTACAGGAAACTACCCATAATGCCGCTGGTCATAACTTCATGTCTGGACAGGTAATTTAACGAAAGTCAAAAAAGCCGCTGAAACACGTTGTGTTGTTGTACCCAACAAGGGTTCCTGCGGAGTGACTGTAACAAAAATTTCCCCTAAGGGGGATTAATAAAGGATTCTGATTCTGAATATTTTTTTCCTTTAAAAAAATTATCTTTTTCTATATTTAAATTTTTTTTTGTACATCTATGAATAAATTATAAGTCATTTTATTAATAATTGAGAGTAATAGCGTCAGCACGGTGGAGCAGTGGTGTTCCCTCACAGCATGAAGGTTCCCGGTTTGATTCCATCTGGGGGCTTTTGGAGGTTCCTGTGTCTGAACTGGGTTCTTTGTGGATTTTGAACCCCCCCTCCCCCATTTTAAATTTTAAAATTTTGAATGAGTGAATGAATGAATGAACATTTGTCAACATTTTTTTTGTAGTACTGTTCATTCTATTTCAGCCAGCACATCTTGAATGACAGATTTCCATTCCTTGTTATTCTTTGTTAGGTACGACGTGAAGAGATGAATGTTTTAATGGATACATATCTTCTTTTTTTTTGTCTTTGCATTAATTAAACATAAATAATTTCCATCAGCTGCAGTAATGAATAACAACATATAAGCTAATTAAATGACTATTAAACGGTTCCAACCACATTTTCTACGTCCTCCTGGTCGAACCAGCCAAATGACACCAAAGCAGGGGGGGTAAAAACACTTCAAATTGCTGTCATAGTATATATATATATATATATATATATATATATATATATATATATATATATATATATATTTTTTTTTTTTTTTTTTAAATTTCAGATGAAATGGCAGGTGATAACTCCATCTTTAGAGAAAGGATCGAAAAAATCAAACGCACAGAATTCCTCCCATCATGCCACAACTTTTCCTTGTGCTCCACTTCTTCACATTACAATGAGCCCTGGATTAAACTCTGCACCAAATGAGGTTGCTCTTTGGAAGAAATGATATGATCAACTTCACACCCATCAGGGGAGCTTGTGTACATCTTGCCTAGGGTCTCGCATCTTCATACATATTCAAAAGCCTTTCACAGTTCATTATAAACTCACAAAATCTCTGCTCCTTCTTCTCCTAGATGGCCATGGTACATTCATTAAAAGGGAGGAATACAAAGCCTCCCCAAATTATAACGATACAAATTCCTAACGCAATTAGAATTTAACTATTCACCATCTCACAACTAGGTCTCGCATCAGAAAACTTCAAACGCCAGCCAGCCTAATGGATGTCTCTCCACGTTGCACAATTAAGACTCAAGGACAAACAGTAAAGGGACGGGAATCAGAGCGTCTGATGTTTAGGCTTTTTTTGTCCTTCAACACCATTTGATATGAAGGTCTAAAAAGTAAACTCCTTTGTTTCGCTCCATCGAGAGTCGTCCCACGAGAGAAGACAACTGAGATTCAGACACGCAGACCTGCAGCAGTGTGTGTGTGTGTGTGTGTGTGTGTGTGTGTGTGTGCTCTACACACACACACACACACACACACACACACACACACACACACACACACACACACACACACACACACACACACACACACACACACACACACACTCTGAAATGCTTTAGTGTCTGATCGAAACACACATTGTCTGAAAGGTGGAGTGATGAACTGATTTTCACACAACCTAAAATTCAGAGGCCAATCCTAGAAATGATCACAAATGATCCAAAAAGAACAGAGTATGTGACGTGGCAATAATGCCATTCAAATCAGTAAATTGCTGATAATCAATCATTTGAAAACTGTCCTGCTGGAGTCACCCCGTCTCATACCCATAAGTCCACTGGGATACGCTCCAGAAACCCCGTGACCCACGAAAGCAAAGTTAATGAATTTAAAAAATGATTTACACAACATAGAGTAGATTTGCTTTAACTCACAGCTACACAAAGGTTAGATGTACAATAGGAAAGATTTCAGAAATACAAATAGATAGTAAATTAAAATGTTTCAAATATCAAATAATACAAAATTGACGTAAAATACAGGAAAACAATAATCCTGGTAGGTCTGAACATCCTCCTCCCCTACATATAAACACTTATTCTGGTCTTCTGGGTGGTGATATAAATACATAGATACACTTAAATATTAATCACTATCAATGATATTTTTTACTGACACCCGTATATTATTTATGCAGGATTTGCCCCAAAATATCAGCTTCTATTCTTCTAAACCAGGGGGGTCAAACTAATTTTCACTGGGGGCCACATCAGCATCATGGCTGTCCTCAAAGGGCCAGATGTAACTAATAAATGTAACTAAATGTAACTACTCCTTAATGTAACTAATAAATGTAACTAAATGTAACTCAGTGTAATGTAACTAAATGTAACTACTCCTTAATGTAACTAATAAATATAACTAAATGTAACTCAGTGTAATGTAACTAAATGTAACTACTCCTTAATGTAACTAATAAATGTAACTAAATGTAACTCAGTGTAATGTAACTAAATGTAACTACTCCTTAATGTTAAATAACTGAATTTCTGACTGATTCTAGTTCCAAACATTACAGTTAGACAGAAAAAACATGTTTGTTTGTTTCTCTGTTCTAACATAAATCCTTTTCATTTGTCAGGTTATTAAACCCACAGAACTCCATCAATCAAGGATCAAACTATCAATCAATAAAGAAAAATAACATCAGACACAAGTTAGGACGTTAACTTTGTTCACAACGTTTAGTCAGAGTTAAAATGGGAGGAACTACTGCATTGTGGGAAATGTAGTGTTGGTCAAAGAACACTTTTGACCTCTTTATTTTTAGACACTCTGACCTCTTATGCTCTCGGGGGCCACATTAAATGATGTGGAGGGCCACATTTGGCCCCCGGGCCTTGAGTTCTAAACCAATAGAGAGTCATGTGACCTAAAACTAAGGTCAAATTCAATTTGTGTGTGTGTGTGTGTGTGTGTGTGTGTGTGTGTGTGTGTGTGTGTGTGTGTGTGTGTGTGTGTGTGTGTGTGTACATTTGGATGTTGGATCAGGCCGGATGATGATCTTCTTGACTGATGTTAGCAGAGTTGATCTCACAGTTCCTGGTCTGGGCTGGGGGGGGGTGCTGGGGGGGTGGTGGTGCTGATCGCCCTCCCCCACCCCCCCACCTCTCCCGCTGCTTCCCGGACCAAACTGGCTGCTTTCTAATGAGACAGGCGGACAGGGAGCTGTCACGCTGACGGGGGCTCCTGACACATGAAAATGAGACCCCGATCCCCATGCTGTGATCGAGAAGGAACGCTGGGAGGGACCGGGAGGATGAAGGCGTGAACGGGGTGGTGGTGGGGGGCGGCTAGCAGCTGTCAGAGGACTGAGTGACAGGTCAAGGGAGGCGGCTGAGCACCAAAACTCCTCCACGGGCCTCCAGTGACACCAGACGAAACACACGGCTCGTCTCTGTCATGTGACAGGCCTACAAGGACCAATCGTGTCGCACCGTTCACCAGCCAAGGGTAGCAGCAGAAGAACACTCCTCCACTTAGATTCCCATCTTCTAAACCTCTCACCGCCACTGAAATTCAAAGCGCTTCAAGTGTTTTTCTTATCCAAATTCCTCCCAGCACCACTTTTGATTCCGTCCTGTGATGAGTACCAGAGCTTTAGTGACGTTTTAGCGTCTAAACGCTGCTAAGCATATCTGGTTATTCCTTCAAGATGCCCTGCAGACATGCCTTTCTGAGTGATGACTGTGGGATTATCTCCCCATTACAGTGATTCTATCTGACAAGGCATTCTGTCACATCTCAAACGGCTGCTTCCCCCTTGAAGAGCCAGGTGCACGTCTCCATGACGCTCACATCCGCAGATTGCCGTAGATTTAAAGACAACCCCCTCCACCCCCCTGCGTTACGTTTCATCTGTGGGGGGGTGGGGGGGGGGAAGCAAGAGCACTGGAGCACGGCGACACTCCCATCCTTCAAGGTGTTCTTGTTCCATCTGCCGGAGGGTCCGGCGGGAATACGTCTCTCTGAGCACCTTCCTCGGTCCCAGCAAGCAGCCTTTCATGTCAGACAGGATAGCAGACAGGAATCCCAGCCAGCCATCGGCTTCACTTAGGACTTACATGTTGACAGAGAGGAAGAGGAGGCTTCTCTTATCTCTGAATGGTCTCCTTTTTTTTTTTTCGTAGACAGCTCAGACAAACTCAAAACATGTGTTCATGATGGATCCAGAGCGTTACAGGACTGGATCTACAGCGATACCGCTGGAGGTGGCTGATGAGACAAATAGGATCAGGTTTTCAATAAAAACTGACATTTCTTATATTAATGTGAATTATGAGCACTTTTCTATCACTTTTGATATTGTTTACTTTTCACAAGTTCCATAATCAGGTGATAATCTGGTCATTAAAACATTTATATAATCCCTCCAGTAGCTCCAGACATGAATTAATTATCCACTAAACCTTGGGAATTCAGAATAAATACTATAGGTTGTCTGAAAACGATCTTACCTTCAAATCTCTCTGGAATCCTCCGAGGTAAAGTGTTCATGAAGATCCTCGGGTCCTGGGTCATGTTGACCCGGTTTCTCCTGCTCTCCATCTCAGAAGGTATTCTGAAGAACCACAGGTCCTGGTCTTTGTGTCTTCTTGATGTTCTGTTGACACAACCATTCACCTCACAGGTAACCATGATATTTATGGAGTTAATCACGTCTAGACCTCTATTGTTTCTTATGGCTGCTAAGCCATGTTGGTCCCAGTGACGTACGACGTCCACGTGACCACTGGATGCTGAAGCTGCTGACTTTAAGCTTTTTTGACCAAAGGGATGATGCTACACATGTAAAATTATTTTTTTTCTTTAATTTTTCATAAAGACGAACAACATATATGTCACTTAAAATTAACTTGCTTTTAAGCCAATCGCTCTAGAGTTCGTGACTTCATGTTCCATTGTAATACTTTAAACTATTAAACACCTTCAAATTCCTTTGCTTTGGCCAAATGATTGCATTCTAGTTGGTAAACACACTATACTGAGACTTTAATAGCGGCTTACAACAATGGATCTGTAGCAAACATGCTGCTTGATGATTAGCACCTGAATAAAAGACTAGCAGCAGATGCTAACTGGTGATACACGAGGTAATGAGGTGCGACAGGATGTCACTGTGGATTCACACCATCAATTATTGTTTTTCTTTACCATTAACGTTACTTTTATTTTAAATGGTGTTGAGTTTCAAAGTCAGGAAGTAAAATATTTGGGCTTTTGCTGGTTTTTATTTTGTATTTTGAGTTTTTGTAAGTCCCAAAAAGAAACATGAGTACGTTTTAAATTTGGGAAGTGTACTAGTATGGGATCGGTACATAATTATTTGCAAACGGTTTAAATTGTCTGTTAAAAATGTACAAAGAAAACATTTTAGAGGGTTTTTTAAAATGTTTGTTTGACATCAGTTCCATTGTTAGATTATAGACTAACAATGTTAGTCTATAACAATGTTAGTCTATAACAATGTTAGTCTATAACAATCTTAGTCTATAACAATCTTAGTCTATAACAATCTTAGTCTATAACAATGTTAGTGTTATTACAGCCAGTTAGCATCTGAGACACATTATTGGATTAAAACACACCACGGGGGGGGCGCGTTTTCTGCCCCATATGGTCATCATACCATGAAAGGGTCTGCCTGTGTTTTGCCATTCCAACATCTTCACTAGATGTTTGTGTGTTGATGGAGAGGAGCCCCTAAAAGCCCCTAAAAGCCCCTGAAAGCCCCGGTAGGTGTCGCTTCCACAGAGACGAGACTCTGCAAATGACTCCAAAAAAGTGAACGCTATGGATTTTCCCTCGCCATACAACTAGAATGAACCGTAATGAGTGTCAGATCAGAGGTGTGGGGGTGTGGGGTGACGTGTTGGCTGAGTGGTGGGGGGTGGGGGGTGGATGCAGGAAACAAAACTGGCAGGAAGAAGACCAACGTGTTAAGAACACTGGACAAAGACAGGATGGTGGACGGCGTCAGATGGATCGATACAGGTGCTCCAACCCAACGCCCGTCTAAAGGGGGGGCCAGACTGTGGCTTACTGATGTTCAGGGGGGGGGGTTAAACTGAGCATTATGGGATATCTGTCAATGAAATGCCTGAGAGATGGCCGGCGAGGCCTCGCCTCTCCAGTGGAGTGGTAAATCAGCCATCAGCCACGTGACAGGATCAGCCCCCCTGCGCCCCCCAATGAGACATGACCCTCGGCCCCTACCCATCCCCTCCTTGATGGAGCTTTGATATTCCTGCCTGCTTCACTGACCAACCAATGGGAGGGGTCGCACCCGCAGCATTCCTCCAAACCAGCCGAACGGAGCAGCTGAATATATCCAATCATGCAACAAAGGCCCGAGGAGCCACATTGGCCCCCGCCAGGGAGGGGTTGAGGAGGGGACGGGGGGGTTTTCGCTCAGCCTCACCGAGCCAGGTCGCTCAGACGCTGACCCGGCAGGAGTTAACAACTGCTTCCTGTCTGCTGGCGTTGAGCATAGCCAGCCGTTCGGAAAAGCTGATTTGTCTCTGGGGCCACGGAGAGCTGACCTGGGCCCCGCCCCTCGCTGCTCCGCTGGCCCTCAGGAACACAACAGCGTCTGGATCGAGATAAACCACCAATCCCTCGTAGACTCTGTCATGTCTTCAGTGGCTGAGGGACACGGAATAACTCTTAATATACGTAAGAACATGAGTCATCAGCGTAAGTGTGAACACATGGTCCCTGTGCCCCCCAGTGGAAAGAGTCCCTTGGTTTTAGACAGACCCACACATTAAATCACATCAATAACAGAACTGATCAATAATGAACCAATGACATAATAACTTTAGGGTTTGGGTTATTAATAAATGATTATGTTATTACGTTATCAGTTCAGGACTTTTACATTTATTAGTTACATTAAGGAGTAGTTACATTTAGTTACATTACACTGAGTTACATTTAGTTACATTTATTAGTTACATTAAGGAGTAGTTACATTTAGTTACATTACACTGAGTTACATTTAGTTACATTTATTAGTTACATTAAGGAGTAGTTACATTTAGTTACATTTATTAGTTACATTAAGGAGTAGTTACATTTAGTTACATTACACTGAGTTACATTTAGTTACATTTATTAGTTACATTAAGGAGTAGTTACATTTAGTTACATTACACTGAGTTACATTTAGTTACATTTATTAGTTACATTAAGGAGTAGTTACATTTAGTTACATTACACTGAGTTACATTTAGTTACATTTATTAGTTACATTAAGGAGTAGTTACATTTAGTTACATTACACTGAGTTACATTTAGTTACATTTATTAGTTACATTAAGGAGTAGTTACATTTAGTTACATTACACTGAGTTACATTTAGTTACATTTATTAGTTACATTAAGGAGTAGTTACATTTAGTTACATTACACTGAGTTACATTTAGTTACATTTATTAGTTACATTAAGGAGTAGTTACATTTAGTTACATTTATTAGTTACATTAAGGAGTAGTTACATTTAGTTACATTACACTGAGTTACATTTATTACTTACTTCTGGCCCTTTACAAAACCTTGTTTTCCCTGCACTGTAACAGAATTATCTCCCCTCAAAACAAGTTGACAATCTCTGTTTGTGATTTAACGGCATCGACTAAATGTTTGGACCAATCTGAGCCGTCAGCAGCAGCCAGGACGCCACCTGTAACGTCAGCGGTGTGTGTTGGGTGTGCGAGCGTGGAGTGAGTTGGCAGCACAGGCGGCGCCGGCCCCTGCGGTCGGTATCTATGGCATCAGCATCAGAGTGAAGACGCCTGGGGGGAAGTCTCTGGGGGCTCCGGAGCAGCAGCGTCTGTGCCGCCTCTGACACCTAATGCCACCGGCTGCACAGAGAGCAAACACAGCCCCCGCCTCGCCACGGTCCTCCGGGACAACAACTCACGGTTGCACTCACAAGCACTCAGCTTGCATCACTTCAGAAGTGAAGTAAACCAAAACCCAGCGTCAGAGAGAGACCGGGATTATGGAATTTACTCCTCCCAGCCAGGTGGAAAGAGACTTTCAGAGGATTAACAGCCTGGAATAAGACCAAGGAGCAAGAGCGAGATCTGCTTCCGTGTGAAAAGGACCTGATATCAGACGAGTTGCACGGCTGGTGTGGTGATCATGTGATCGACAGTCTAAGTGTTCAATCTGATCAAACATAAAACAATAAATTTATCCCAAAACATGAGTATGGTGTGTGTTTGGGACCAACAACACATCTTCTGGTGCCACATGTTGAGCAGCTAGTCTGAAGTTTAAAGGAGAACATGGGCTGCTCTATAAGATCACCAGACAATAGGTGAAGAGTTTTGACCTTGGTCTAAATGTTTTAAAGGCACTAGAGTGCAGGAAATGACATCTACTCCGTTAAAATTCCCCTTGATAAATCTTAAACATCCTACCAGTAACAGCTTTAGCTGCCAGCTGCTGCTACAGGACTTGTATCGTCCGTCTCTACCCTGTAAGCGTACCGACACAGGGTGACCTGTATGACCCAAACGTTCATATTGACTCTGTGATGTTCCTGATGGTTCTCTATACAGCAGATCGTTGAAAATGAAAGAACTGTCCTTGTGTTTAAAACACTTGAGTGGTTTAAAGTCCCAGGAGGCCGTCTACGCCGATGACACCGCTGTTTGTCATCTAAGGAGTTGTCATTAGCAACAACAGTTGAGCCTTGTTGTGCTTTTTGGACTCTTAACGTTGCTGTTTCACATTATGTGAACGGATATTTTTGATCCTTTTGTCGATTGGTTATTGACATTTCTGCACTGATATTCCATCAGTTTGTCAATTTATTCCAGGTTGATTACAGACTGCTCCATCCATCCAGGTAGAAACTGGAAATAAATGTTTGTCTCTACATGGAGAAAAGATTTTAATGGATTAAAGGATAACTACCTCCTTTAATAGCTGTCAGGGATGTTTTTTACACCCAAGAGAGGAATAAATGAAACACACCATTCCACTTTCAACTGACACACCAGTGAACACTGGGAAATACGACAATCTGAGGTGCACGTGAACACACCACTGATATAACTGTACCATAAGACTATATTTTCATTGGTGATTTATTATTGAAAGTATCAACAGTGTAATCCCAGGTTACACACATCTTTCTATTATTACCCCGGTGTCAGGCTGCGCTGTGTGTTTAAATGTTTTACAACAATAGATCTGTTGGTGCCTTCAGGCGTAAATATATAATCATCCCACTCATAAAGAAAAGATGCTAATATCCAGTTATCCAGTGCATGTCAAATGTTACTGCCTAAATGCTGGTAATTGGATGGATTTCTGTGGCGATGCAAATAAAGGCTAATTGCCACGATCTCTCCAGGCCACCAAGAAAACCCTCCACCGTCTGGGAAGAGAAAGAGTCGACGCCACGAGGATCCCCCTGCAACACACAACCGCCTTCATCCCTATTCATGGTGCGCTCGTATCGCAAACAGCTCATTTGAATTGGTCGTCTGCCAAGCGAGTCGCTCTCTCTTAACACACAAACACAGGGACAATATTGCGAGTCAAGCTGTTGTTTGTTACTGGGCGGCGAGACGATGGCGGCTCCATCATCGCAAAAAAAAACCCAGCGTGGAGTCACCTGACCCACGTTTGAGGGATGCTGGGTAAACGGAAGGAGACGTCAAGACCAAACAGATGGAAGGAAACAGGGGCGTCACATGATGATCAAGGCGACCAACACCAAATATCACCAAATAGCCAAGCTTTGCCTTCAAAATGATGCGATTTGTCTCCTGACAGCATCTATATGAGATGTTTCTTGGTCTTATTATCTCTGCTGTGGATGTAGGAACACGGAACGCTCTTTATTTCTCCAAGTATTGTTCTTTATTAAGTGGAACACAGAACATTACTCAGACATGTCAGCTCCTGCAATTTCCTATGTAGGGTATGTTGTCTACATCCACTTAGGTAATTAAGACCGTCACAGCAGTGTAGATTTGAGCGCAGATCAAACAGCACTGTGTTGATATGGGAAACAAAGGAAGACTAGTCTCCACCAACTCTGTTATATCATAATCCCTGATCCTTCAGCCTGATTAAAACATTTCAACAAGAGCCTGAGCTGCCTAGCGAGGTAGCGCCGTAGAGAGGCTGGGCGAAGGAATATCACAGCTCCCTCATTAGCGAGAGGGGATTTCATTTGGAATATCTCACCAAGCACTTTGAGAGAAGCGGCCCGTATTTACATTTAAAAGATCCAAAGTGGCCGTCTCAAGCTAGCTACCTCTTTCCTTAATTGCCGGCTTCAGTTGTCTATGAATGCATCCACTTTATTACTGGGTCTCATTACCGGACGGCACCGAGCAAAGTCTCCTTCTCCTCTGTGAGGGTCTCCACCCCCCCATCCCCTCTGCCTCCCCCCTCCAGCAGGGCGGCACCACATCAGACTTCTCCCAGTGGCCACAAGACACAAACAATCGAGAGGGATTAGACCGTAATCCTGTTTTTACTTTCATCTGACACATATTCAAAGGAGGAACTCTGTGAAGCGTGGAATTCTTCGAAGATCCGCTCCAAAAGGAAAAAATAAGAGGAATAACTGTAAACAATGCAAAAGGATGGGGATTACAAGTTTAAAACGACAGGCAGACAATGAGCTCGACAACAGATTTAATATCCGTACAGACTGAATAAATCATCGACGGTAAAAGTTACAGTTTACAATCAACAACTGAGGTCACGCTGATGCATCTGTGTTCACTGAAGCGTGCACATTTTTAAACCCTTTAGACTTTCCACTATCTATATACATACATATATTTTTTAAGAATAAAGAATCAATGAAAAAAACATTTAAATAAAATCACACTTATTCATTTCATAGCTATAAAAATGTATGGTTTATTGATAATTTTCCGAATGCATGAAAACAAAATACAAACTTGTGCGGTGTAATCTCCATGATTTTGCTGTTTTCAGATTATATTCGTGTTCCTTAAGTGAGAGAGATTGAACTGATGGTGCAGACGGTCCTCACCCAACAGAAACCAGTCCGTGAACCACTAACTACTGCACAACTGAGCACACTAGTGAACATCCAGAACATATGCACAAACTCAAGGTCTCAAACACACCCTCTCAAAGCATGCTGGGAAACCCACCCATCTGTTCCACACAGCATTACAATATAAATATATGTGTGTGTGTGTGTGTATATATATATATATATATATATATATATGTGTGTGTGTATATATATGTGTATGTATATATATATATATATGTATATATATATATATATATATATATATATATATAGCTCCACTGATGATTGATGCAGTTGTTTGTGTTTTTTGAGATGGAACCACATGACCATCTAGTCGACTAAATCCCATCCATTTAATTCAAAAAACTTTGTTTGTCCCCAATGGGCAATTAAAGGCACACAAAGCAGGATTGGTGCACGAAAAAGAAATAGAGTGCAAAGAGTAAAATCCAGACTTAAAACACAGAAAGCCACTAAAATACACTGAACGAATATGTATAGTATAAAAATGTATGTGTCACGGTGTCATAAATAAAGATATCAAGACCCTTCTTATTGTGGCAGCATTATGTACGATGGTAATGGTACCTAAGGTGAGGAGTCTCACTGGATGAGGTTTTAATTTAATCTGAGAAATTAACTCATGAAGGGAAAACAAGTGTCTGCAGCTGAATGTTGAGATGTTCAGTCAGTCTGCTTTAGTGGGTTATGGGGAGAGTTTGTCCCTGGAGGGGCTTCAGCACCACTGGACAACCTGTCAGAGTTCTAACAGCCCACCCCAATAAAGCCTTGGATCAGAACATCTTCAGTCATTGTGATCTCTTTGTGTTCACCATGAGTGTTCACAATGAGGTGTAGTGGTTTGGATCCTCTGATGACCTGGTCAGGTGTAGTTCAGATATCTCAGTGTGTGATCTCCTGACAAGGACCGTATTATTGTTCTTTCTTTTTCCGTCGCTAACATACAGTATATTGGTCGGAACTGAAGTCACGACGTGAAAAAACTCTTCGCAGCTGAAACCAGAAGTCTGTGTGGAGCAAACTGTGAATTTGTTTTGTTCACACTAAACACATTCATTGTGTCTTTTCTCACCTGCTAAACACTCAACTGATGCAGCTTGTTTAAAAATGTTAATACACTGATTTCAACATATTTCAACACAGGAAGTAAAATAAACATAATAACGTGAAATAGTAATGTAGATGTTTTAGTTGTTGTACAGTAATCCCTCGTGCATCCGTGCATCAACACGCATGACTTTACCTTGTTGCGGATTTTTAGTAGATAGTCACGTGATATCCTACGCGCATTCTATTGGCTGACAGCATCCAGAAGTGCGCTGCTTTACATGAGTCTCGGAATCCATCGCACTTCCATGAGACACAAAAGTTCTTTAAGCAGTCCATCAGAGTGTGGGAAAAGGAAATACAGATAGAAGGTGGTTTAATATCAGTGTGTGTGTGTGTGGGGGGGGGGTTCAGGAACTTCTAAATTACCCTAAATAATAGGATAAATAGTTTGTTGCTATATCGCAAAATTTTGCATGTTGTGGGTGGTTCCTGGAACGCATTAACCACGAGGACCGAGGGATTACTGTAGTTTTGTCTTTTTTTAGAAATCTAGCTTAAGGTGAGAGGTTGGCAGCCAGGGGTGAAGAGGCAGAGGTGGACCCAGCCCACGGTCAGGGTGCCAGTAAAGCACTCTCTAACGCAGCTTCCTTCATCTGTGGGCAGCAATTTTCAAATATCAGCTGGTCTCTTTAATAGATCTTTGTAATAGATGTCTAATAGATATACATAGTTTATATAATAATGTGATGCTCTCGAAAAACTTCCTTTCTTTTTGCTCGATAGACGTCGCCACAGCGAAATATGTCCTTTTGTTCATTTTTTGGCGAAGGCTACTATTTGTTTGGTAAAGTTTTTTGTTCTGGATGCCCATCCTGCTGTAACCATTTGCATTTACCCTGGCTTGAGACCGGCCTACAGTTGATACAGGCTTGTGCCCCCGTAGGGCTGCAGATGCCGGGGTATTAAACCCGGGGCAGCATGAGAAACATGTGCTCTCCTCTTGAGCTAGATCCAGACTCTATATTAATATCTTATAACACACACCTCCTTGGTGACATAACTGTCTAAGTTTGATTGTTTCATTAAATTTCATGCACACTTTTTCCTTCCTTGCAAAAGAAGTGGAACATGCCAGCCCATTTGGAGCTTTCCTTCGAAGGTAAAAGTTACAGTTGGACTCAAATGCAGAAGTATAACTGAGCAGTAAAGTTCCTGGGGGCCCCTAAGAGTTCAGGACTGAGTAATCCAAACCTGTGTGTATCATTGCTCCGTCGTCTGCAGGTCCCAGAGGGGAGATTGAGATGGAAGCATCAGCACAGGAATGACCTTGTCCCCCCCTCCCTTCCACATTACACAAACACATTACACCCTAGACAGCTCACAGCTGACCCGTGTCAATCAGCACGAGCAGCACATGCACACAAACCCCGTGAAGTACCGCTCTGCAAAGACATGCTAAGATGTGGACTCCCTGACATTCAGGAAGTGAAACAACATGATTGGCCCATGAACAGACCAATGGCGTCACGTCAACTGTGAGGAGTTGGCCAGACGTCTGTCTCAAGCATAATTACTTCAAAATGTAAGGATTGTGTTGCTCACTGGAAAACTTCAAACTTGAACCTAAACCACCATGAAAGTCAGCAAATCCTGTTCAGATTGTTAAGGTTGTGTTTGTCTGAAAGATAAAAAATGTCCGACGACTTACATCTGGCAGCGTGTGCAGCATTTGCATCTGTATCCTTTAACACGTTCTTTGGAGGGTGCAGGCTGTGTTGTCTAGCTGTCAACACTTTGCTCAAGCCAAAGCCCTGGGATTACACAGAAGCTGGTCCCTGTCTGTCAGAGAGGAACCTGAACACTCAGACTGACGGAACACCAGCGTTTAGAGTGCAGAGTGAAATTTAGACTCAGCAGGTGAAGCGAGTGTCTCTTTGGTCCACCCTGTTGTCTTCTCCATCGACACTCACAAAATGGTCAAACGTAGCAGACTGATCCATACCCCCAAACTCTAAAAGATCCCCATGGATTTAACGTGGTTTTTCCTGTTTTAATCTGTTGAAATGACTCAAGTTGTCTAGTCACCACAATTATTTACCTTGACTTAGAAAAAGATTCTGGTTTGGGCTCCAGATTTGAAGACATGAGACGAGTCTTTAGTCTGACAGGGCTTTAGACTCTAGAACATCTGTTGCTTATCGCCGTTGGACCAGTTATGTAATGCAGGTTAAAAACTAAGTCAACTTTGACTTTAGTTTCCTCACAGACACAAACCAGACCCCATTGGGTGAGACTGACCCCTCCAACCAATCAGACCACCTGACGTGGATTGTTCTTGTTGGAGGGCTGCCTTCACGAATGGTGCTGTAGAGATACCTGGCTGAATATATTGAAGTGAAAGGTTACTGACAGAGCCTCCACATTGATATATTGGGAGTGAGAATTAGCTTCGTCTGCTACTCATTCAAACGCTAGTCTTCATTTTCCCCTTGTCTTCATCTCATTTCCTTTCCTCTGCTTTCCTTCCTTTAACTCTTTCCTGACAGCTGGGATCCATCTCGCCTTGAGCCCAGCCATCATCCAGATCCCTCTTAAAATACAAAAATAGTCTTGAGGCCTTAAAACTTTATGACGAGAGCCTTGGTACCACATGCCGTTTCAGTAGCAGCGCTGCTAGCAGGCCTGTCGATTTATGGCTCAGGACATGCACATATTTAATTTGTAACCAAAAACTTCCCCTTCTCCTCCACTTCCTCAGAACTCTGGAACAGTATTTGTTTTCACAGGTCAGAGGTTAAACAAAGGAAACATAGTGCTGGCCAGCTGACGGGCCAGAGGGGAGGGGGTCAGGGTCACCTCCACCGCCCGGGTCAGACGAGCACCAACCATGAGACGCATCAAGGGTCAAGGTACCGAATCTGCAGGGCAGCCAGAGACCTTCAGATGGAGACACGACTGGAATCAGGCCTCTGGTTCTTTATGTGATCACATTTGAACGTCACGTGTTGGCCCCTCCCACCCCTCCCCTCTGTTAGGGGTCTTCCGGGTTGTTGGCCTTAACGTTTTTACTGCCCCATTCTCCATAAACCCCCTGAGGTGCAGGCCCAAATGCAGTTACATGCCCCACTAGCTCTCCACCTTTGTGCGGAGGTGTAGAATCACATACATTTATTTAGTGTGAATGTTCCATGGATCTCATGGCTCTCATTGTTCTCATGGCTCTCATTGCTTTCATGGCTCTCATGGTTCTAATGGCTTTCATGGTTCTCATGACTCCCATGGCTCTCATACCTCTCATGGCTCTCATGGTTCTGATGACTCTCATTGCTTTCATGGCTCTCATTGTTCTCATGGCTCTCATGGTTGTCATGGCTCTCATGGTTCTGAAAGCTTTCATGGCTCTCGTGGCTTATGTGGTTCTCATGGCTCTCATGGCTCTCATGGTTCTCATGACTCTCATGGTTGTCATGGCTGTCATTGTTTTCATGACGCTCATGGTTCTCATGGCTCTCATGGTTCTCATGGCTCTCATGGTTCTCATGACTCTCATG
>NC_090778.1:1632500-1690000 GCF_040054535.1 Antennarius striatus | reverse complement strand
CCGCTGCCCTGCCAGTTGGCACGCCTAAGCCAGGAAACTGTCAGAGTCGATTGAGTTGAGCGGAGGAGGTCCTGCTAGAGGAGCCTCGCTGGTTCCAGGGCCCACGTCTGTTTCCAAAGCATGGGAATAAAGAGCTCTGCATTCCACAGGTCTGAGCTGCCAGCTTTCCCCCTGCCCACAGTTCACAGGGAGCCCTGAATGAGATTAACAAAAGCGTTCTGTTGGACCCCTCTTGGCCAGCTTCCACGTCAACAGCTCGCGGGGTCAGGGGTCACACTAACTACATTCATTCCCAGCAGACCCCTTGCTCCAAACACAGGCAGCCAGTCGCACAAACCTCTAATCCCCCGAGATATGTCTGATCTCTCCACATGTTTCTGCTCAATTAAAGCTATATCACACCTTGCGAATGGAACGGCGGGGAGGCGAGGGAAGCAGGACAGACTGCAGATGCAAAAGGAGAACGGAGACGGAAAGTGAGAAAAATTAATGTAGAGTATGGCGACAGACAGCGGATAATGGAATTATTAATCTGTTGAAGGAAGGTACCAACACATGAAGCTGATGAAACACCAGGTAGCACAGCCAACACACACACACACACACACACACACACACACACACACACACACACACACACACACACACACACACACACACACACACATACACACAGTTGATACTGATTCACACCCTCGGCTCCATTCTTTGAAAAGACTACAAGGTCCATACAAAATGCTTTGATGTCTTTCTGCCGTATCTTCCATCAACGGAGGTCGAGATAGGTCCGTCTTCTGTGTCTGGGAACACAAGGAGTCCAGGAGAAAAGAGCTGAAGTGAATCACAAGTAAACAACTTATCCCTTATTGGTCCACAATGTTTTCATAAATCTCCACACATTTGGGGAAAAAGTTGCTTCAGTTGTAAAAATGGGACAAAAAGTGTTTCTCCAACAAAACTTATGATTGTTCTGGAGGGTTCTGTTGGGATTCTCTGTCTGTTAAAGCAATTTGAAGTGTCTGTTGCCATGATAAAACTCGATTGATTGATTGATTGATTGATTGATTGATTGATTGATTGATTGATTGATTGATTGATTGATTGATTGATGGAAACTGAACGATTGCAGAATTTAAGTTTGACCTCTCAGTGTTTTATGACCAATGTGTCACAGGGCTGTGGGTGACAGGAGGAAGTTTTTTGATTGGCCAACTGAGATTTATGATCACGTATGCGGCGCTACATTGCTATGAACCCACTTTAGTGTCTTTGAGCTCCTTGTTTTGGTCTTAAAACCAGTGAGTTTGCTGGTTTGTTCTGTCTCAGCTAAGGTCAATCTCTCCGTGACCCCAGAGTTCCTGGATTACCCTCAGAACCCTCAACCGCAGCGCTACAGTCAAAGTAACCTCGGTATTTTTTTAGGCAGAAGTGACCACATTTAGAGATGAGGGTGGAGCCAGGGAGGATACACACAGCCACGTCTCTGTCCTGATTGGATTTTGAATGGGAACAGCCCACCAACCACGAAGCCTTGAGGAAGTCCACAGGTTTAGGGCATCAGCGTTGGAGCATCGGTTTAACAGTCTCCAGCCTGAGCTCTCTTATGATTAAAATAACCTGTAAAATAAACACGAAAAAAAGATCCTTCCTGGCACAAACAGCAGACAGAGTTAGCATCGAGCTGGTGAATGCCTGCAGCCATTTGGAGTCCAAAGCTGTTGGAATGAAGCAACTATCAGCTATTTATCTTTATGTGTTTTAACTTCTGGATGACGGCTGATGGCCAAAATAATTGATTAATGCAGTTACATTAAAAAAAAAAGGATATTACATTGATGTCATGGTGTGAGTTATTGAACAAAATTATATATATATATATATATATATATATATATATATATATATATATGTGGGGGGGGGGGTTAAATATTTAACTTACACAAATGAGAAACAAAAATAGTCTGTACACAACATTTGCAATTGAAGACCTAAAAATGTCCTGATGTTGTTTTAAAGGAACCAAAAATCAACGAACACATGAACCAGATAAATAAACAATAAATAAATGGGTTTGCACCTTTACCAGGCAGAAACCTCTGAGCGGACCCCAACCTCCACTGGATGTCCGTTAGCCGTCCGTTGAGTGGAGACGGATTGAGATGACGTTACTTTTCCAGGGCGACTCTAGCCCTCTTGTCTTCCTGTTCGTCGTCCAATGGGAGGGCAGCTGGCGCGGCGGCGTGACGTCCTCCTGTCACGCCGGAGGTCATCAATCCTCCTGTTTGTTTGATTGGCTCAGATTTGTTTGATTCTGTCATGTGTGAGCCACAATAATGACTATATTTAGACGGGACTCGTATTTTATTTTGAAAAATGAGCGGATATAATCGTTGTTTGGTGTTTGACCTTTGAACTCCTCCACTGGTTATCGATGTATTTGTGTGGGTTATTGATGGATGTCCAGTCCAGGCCAGATGTGTCACCCTGCGTGTCAGATTAGCGCCGCAGGACAAGCCGATACGTCCGCTCCCCTCCCCCGTAAACTTCGACTTAAGTAAACCTGACGTCTTGGCCCACGTCGTAAACGTCGTAAACGTCGTAAACGTCGTAAACGTCGTAAACGTCGTAAACGTCGCCGTGCGTTTCTGCTCACGGGCCGGTATCTGAAAACAGTTAGTGCTAACAGCAGCAGTAAAGCAGAGTGGGGGGGGTACATAGAAGCAGGGATGCGGGTGGGGCTCGTGGGGTGGGGGGGTTGTTCACAGAGAGGATCATACATTACTTTTCTTCCCCCAGTATTTCTTGTCCTTGATCTGCCTGCTTTTCTTTAAGCTGGATCCAAAGCCCTGCCCCCCCGCCGAGCCTTAGCCCAGAGGAGGGGAGGCCTCAGCCAGCTGCAGGCTTCACTGGAGCCCTGTGCACTGGGGTGGGGGGGCCGGGGGGGCGAGGCGAGGTGGATGGAAGCAGAGACGGAGGGGCCGAGCGCGGCAGCTGATGACAGCGTGAGTGCAGCACCGGATATTACCCCCGGAGACACAACAGGGCGACCCCCGGGGCGATTGGGTTTCAAAGAGTGACCCGCTTCCGCCGCCAGAGCCCTGGGAGGGTCGTCAGCGGCGGGCGTGGCCGTGACGCCCCACACCCACGGAGGTGACCCCCGTCCACCGTCACCACACGCGTGACAAAGAGTCCACCATTAACAGTGTGTGTTGGGGTCAGTTGGGGCAGATATCTACCCCAACTGACCCTCCCTGGGCAGTTCATCACACAGGAAGTCAAACAACCAATCACACACACTTTCACTTCACTTTCATTTCTGCTGCATGTTTTTAATGGTGGGAGGAAGAACCTGGGAACCCTGAGGGAAGTAACACACACACACACACACACACACACACACACACACACACACACACACACACACACACACACACACACACACACACACACACACACACACACACACACACACACACACACACAGGGAACACTAAAACTAAAAAAAAAAAATCAATTTAATTAATTTTACATTTTAATAAATAAAGATCAATGGTCATCGCTGATTAAAGTAATAATGAGTCTAAACATGAGCTGATGTTTGGAGTTGAATCAAAATTATTATCCTGAATGAAACTTATTGATCTCATTTCATTATTTCAATATTCCGGCCACAAAGAAAAGACACAGACGGGTCCGGTCTGGATTCGTTCCACTCACCAACATTTTCTAGACATTACATAATTATAACACATCACCGAGAACCTTCCTGCAGCTACTGGTATTCTATGGTTGCTGATCGGTGATTGGAATATGAATATGTTAATACATAAAATGATTTATGCATGTTTTTCTTTACGATCTCTTCAGTTTAATGCAATATGCATGAATATTGATGGACAATTTCTTCATCAATATTTATTCAAGATTTACAGAACAATTTATTCCACATGACTCGAATATATTTGTTTCTTTCATAGAAATTCAATTTCACAAAACAGAAAAACATTTTTATAGATTAATAGTTTGTAGAAACTGAGTTATATTTTTCCTATATATATATATAAGTGCTACTATTTACATCTGATTTCATTTAACCTCATACTTCAAACACAAACTGCTGGCTTGTCAGGTTCTCTGTGTCCAGCGGTGTGATGTGGTCAGTCCAGGACACTGACCCCCTCCCATCAACAGAGGGCGCTAGCACTCAATATGTGGATCCAGAGAAAACGAGCACAAAATGCATGTTTAGGCAGATTAATATTTCACGTGGAAACCTCTATCAGTGCAGGTAAAGCAGTGTGATCACCTAGATGGTGTCAAACCCACACACGTGAACACGTGGTCGTGTCTGGTTCACATCGGGGTCCAGAGGGGGGAAATCATGTCAAATAAAACTGTTACCGAATGAAAATACTTCAGACCCCCCCCCCCCTTTAAAACAACCTTCACATTTTGATCAGATGATGATGTCACAGACGTTCCAAAGAGTCCAACTCCAGAGGGACTGTTGTGTGATTTCTTTGATGGTTTGTTAATCTACCAATCCCTGCTAATCCAGTGGAGGTGCTGACGGCTGATTTACAGATACTATGGGATGTGTTGGTGAAGATAAACGGAGGTACTTCTCGCTATGAGCTCTGCAGAGGGCCAGAGAGTAAATCACTCTTTAAACAGACCGGAGTCCTGGGTGTCACCGGGGGCCGGGACTACCAGGGGTCCGACGCGTCTGAATACCGTCTGTCCGCCGCTCAGGGCGGACCAGGAGCTTCCTGTCTGACAGAACGGGGGATAATTCATCCATCTAATGGGGGCCATAAATCCATGGATTAACTTCACGGCAGCGAGAGAAGGTCTGGAGAAATCAGAGACAGATGAGAGGAAGAAGAACGGTGCAGGAGGGGGGACACCGCTGAGGCAGGGAGGACCGAGGGGGGAGAGGTGAGCGGGGTGAGGCAGGAGGCAGGAAGGGCCCGGTGGCACGGCCGGGGCCTGGGTGGTGCGGCGCTAACAGGCCCCCGGGGACCCGGCACTGCAGGACCATATGGGGAGCAGTGAAAGGGAGAGGAGCAGCGGGGGCCCCCGGCTGACAAGCCACCACTGCCCCTGTTTCAGCTGCTCCCCCGGGGCCCCGGGGCCGCAGGATTAGGAACACACAACAAAGATAACATATACAGCATAACACACACACACACACACACACACACACACACACACACACACACACACACACACACACACACACACACACACACACACACACACACACACACACACACACACACAGCTTCAATCCGAGGTCTTCTCCAATCAGAAGACTTCTTCTTCTTCCTCGTCCTCTTCATCAGACGGCGTTCGTCTGTTTCTTCTTCTGAACAACGACGGTGGTTCTGTTGCTAACCTGCTCTGGTCGGACTGGATCAGACGTCAC
Source organism: Antennarius striatus (assembly GCF_040054535.1). Taxonomy (NCBI): domain Eukaryota; kingdom Metazoa; phylum Chordata; class Actinopteri; order Lophiiformes; family Antennariidae; genus Antennarius; species Antennarius striatus. The sequence continues at coordinate 1,684,572 of NC_090778.1, read as the reverse complement.
ACTGAATGCATTCAGGGACCACCGTCGTTCACATCCATCCAGAGACGACCCCCTGACCCACTCTGAGCCGATCCAGAAGGTTTTTCTAAACGTTAACACGCTGCATTCAACAGAATTCAAACGCAATTAAAGCAAAAGGACGGAAAGAACTTGCAGAAACATTTCAAATGATGGAAATGAGATCCAAAAATCAAACCTAATGATCCTTTAAACAGCTGAAAACCTTCCAGGTGACTGTTTGTGGCTCCAGCAGCAGATTTCCACAGGTGTATATTGCGTGGATTGCACGTTCAGGTGTTTAACAGGTGTCTCCATAGATTTTACTGACTGGTCATTGAATACATTTATATGGACGGAATAAAAAGTGACTCAACGTTTGCTCCACGTCGTCTTGACGACATGTTTCAGCTGGAATCACTGATGCTCAACATGCACAGCTGATATAGTCATGGTCTGAGGGGGGTTGTGTGAGACCCTGCTAATGCTAAAGAACTCTAAAACTTTACCCTTCAAGGACTGTTAATCACCTCAAATGTGGAAATAACCAACAGAAAAATAACGTCAGACACAAGTTAGGACGTTAACTTTGGTCACAGCGTTTAGTCAGAGTTAAAATGGGCTGAACTACTGCATTGTGGGAAATGTAGTTTTGTCAAAGCACATTTTTGACCTATTTATTTTTAGACACTCTGACCTTTTATGCTCTGGCGGGCCACATTAAAAGATGTGGAGGGCCACACGTGGCCCCTGGCCCTTGAGTTTAAAGTGTACACTCCAGTCCGTGGAGCCCCCATCATGGTGAACATGGTGACAGTGGTTGGGACAAACCTCATGCTGGTCCGGTCTGTTGGCCCCACTCTGTTCTGGACTAGTTAGAACTGGAACTAGTGGAGCCAAACACTCATGGAGGTGGTTCTTCTGCTTGGCTCCTCTGTGGCTTCTTCTTCTGGATGTTTTCCAGGCATCTTCACCAGGAGGAGAGCCTGGACCGAACCCAGAATCTACAGTCTCATTTAGCCCAGGAACACCTGGGGGTCTCCTCAGAAGGATTTGGGAATTGTTGCTGGTAAGAAGGACGTCTGGTTCCTGCTGCAGCCATGAGGCCAGATGAATGAATATTAATCAATTACACGTTAATAAAGTGTATCTGACGACCATCAGGAACCTCAGACATGGGCTAACCTCATTGTTCGTTCTCTTACTTCCTAAAACGTGCAGTATATAACCTCCTCCAATCTAAAAGAGCATCGTGGGGAATTCTTTTTAGCTTCTTGCTCTGGCGCGCTGCCAAGCCCCTGTCAAGCCAACAAGCAAACTATTATCTTAATCTTCTCTGCCCTAAATCTCAATGCTGTGATTGAGCAGGTGAAAGTTACCTACGTTGATCAAATGAGGGAGACGGGTGTGTGTGCGGGAATAAAATTGGAAGCTTCACACCACTGCTAAATCTACCCCATGGCGGTGAATACCTGCTGCCTGCTTTCTCCGTCACTCCTGTTGCCTGAGGCCATGAAGCAGCCTTGGCTAACATTAGGCTGAATTTCCTAGGGCTCAGTGAAACACAGTACCACCTGTCCTCCTCTAATAACACAAAAAGTAGCTTCCCCTCCTCTCCGCCTTCCATCTTCACAAAAACAGCCAGTCTTTTGCAGCGTGCATTGAGGTCGAACTGATGGGCAAACCCTCCTCCAGGCTCCGAGGGAAGAAGAAAGGAGGAAGGAGTCGGTGTTAGCACCTGCAGTGTCACCGTCCACCAGCTAACCCTACCAACCAACCAATCCACTCCAGTCATTGTGTTCCCTGTCTTTCTCCCAATTCCCCCAGTTCAGCTAGAGATAACAAACAGCTAATTAATTTTCCTGATGCCTGGAAAAGGAAAGACTCAAGCTGGGGAGGAAGACTGCCTTTAGCAAAAAAAGAAGTGAAAGAAGAGAGATTAATTCATGAAGCTTGTTTTATTTCTCCTGGTATTATTTGCATGAAGAGTACACACACACTCACACACACCTCTTAATCTCATTACCCTCCTCCTTTTCTGTATATTTCCCTCAACTTTAGCCTTTGGCACTCTCTCCCTTCAATGACCTTATACATCAATATGACCCAAAATGCATACATTACACTCATTAAAATTCATATTAAATCCATTCTATTCATAAGCATGAAGAGGACAAAGCAGGGACGTGGCTTTGGCCTCTTAATGACCACACCAACAACTCTTTACCTGTTCAGTAAATGTTTGAGAACCCGTCTTGATTAAAGGATGGTCTTTTCCTCCTGCTGCTGGATTAAAAGGACACTTTAAGCTCCGGTAAAATCTGGCCTTGATCAGATGGAGATAAACAACGTGAGCTCTCGCTGTTTTTCTTAAAAGGAGCAAAGAGACTGATTCAGTGAGGCGATTGATCTCATTATGCCTCCACTGTATGGTTTTATGGTCATTACATCACAGTCCTGCTTGTTCCACTGCTTTATCCCCATTAAGATGTATTGAATTCAATTCTCCACGCTGCAGTTATAAAGAGGATGTCTCTGCTTCCAGTCTGTAACATGAAACAGGCCATTATTAGTTTCACGCTCAAGATGATGCACAAAAAGGTTGCTTTAGCGAAACGATCGGCGCTTTACTTTTAACGAGTGCATATATCATAAAGCAATCTGAGGGCAATAATCGTTCATCATTATAGAGACGACGGCGCTGCTTTGGGGACCTGGTGGCAGAATGGAAAACACATTTCCTTCAGGCGGAGGCAGAGGTGTTGTGGGCTCCGCTCAGCGCTCTGCAGAAAGATGCTTCTAATCAGCGTCTGCAGAAAAACGTACAACGGACATCACTTAGTTTCCTTTTACAATTTAAATCTGTACGAAACCAGATTAAGATGCAATCTGTGCACTCAGATTGGACGTGTCCTGTAGTCCCATATTAAACCCTGTGGTCTCCTCTAACAGTGACCAGACTGAAACATGTTCCACTAACATCCCCAAACAACCTGAGGGGACGTTCGTCACACAATGATGGACAATTTAAAGATTTATGGGAAAGAACAAGATACTGAATCAATCAGACAACTGAACGCTTTAAACCTGGAGGAGCCTCGAGGAGCAAACGCCTTAAATACGACGACTGAACAGCGAACAGGAAGTAATGGAAAGAACTACAATTACAGGCTTTACTCTCAGAATAATTATTCTAGTTATTGATTTCTACTTTTTTTGAAGCTACCAGAGGAAAACGCACAAGAACCGTGAGATCACACAATTATATTTCCTGTATACATTTAATAGACAAATTATGAGCAGTCTTATGAAGGAAGACCAACGCATCAAACATAAGATAAGATAAGGTAAGGTAAGGTAAGGTAAGGTAAGGTAAGGTAAGACGAGGCGAGGCGAGGCGAGATGAGATGAGATAAGGTGAGATGAGATGAGATGAGATAAGGTGAGATGAGATGAGATGAGATGAGGTGAGGTGAGATGAGATGAGATGAGATGAGATGAGATGAGATGAGGTGAGATAAGGTGAGGTGAGATGAGATGAGATGAGATGAGATGAGGTGAGATGAGATGAGATGAGATGAGATAAGATAAGGTGAGATGAGATGAGATAAGATGAGGTGAGGTGAGGTGAGATGAGATGAGATGAGGTGAGGTGAGATAAGGTGAGGTGAGATGAGATGAGATGAGATGAGATGAGATGAGGTGAGATGAGATGAGATGAGATGAGATGAGATGAGATAAGATGAGGTGAGGTGAGATGAGATGAGATGAGATGAGATGAGATGAGACGAGACGAGATGAGATGAGATGAGATAAGGTGAGGTGAGACGAGATGAGATGAGATGATATAAGATGAGAAAAGGTCAGATATATTGCATTTATCCCAAACTGGGACATTTAAAACATATGACGAGGGGATGAGACGTGATGGACACAGAATAGGACGACTGCTAAGACAAGCGATATAACACTACATCACACACATTCTTCGCCTTATCTGATTTGCTGAAAGCCTGACGGATCCTGATGTCCTTATTTCCAACTGCTAAAGACAGAAAAATCATCCATTCTTTGATTCCAGATCCAAGACACATCAAAAATGTAGTGAAATGTGTTTAGAGCGTTTGGAGATAATCCTCTGGATGGACCAACGGAGTGTTAGAAACACGACCCCCCCTGGCAGAGCTAGAGGTTTAAGAGTGTTTTTAACATTATTACTTTTGTTATCTGCTGACGTGGAACAATACAGATTTATATCCACTAATCCCTCAATAAATCACTGATGGAACCACAGATTTTTGGTGTAATCATGATGCTCTTTGTGGGAACGAACAGGGAGACGGGCAGAAGTGTCCCAGCTTGCGGTGCATGGTGGCCCCCCCGTCCCCCCGGCGTAAGGTGAGAGGGCTGTTGTGCTCCAGCCTGCAACTGAGCCAGACTTTTAATTGCACTGGTGATGGTGGGAGGGTCTGCTGGGGTGGCTCGTCACCCTGCTGCCATGAGCTGGGAGTCAGGGCAGGTCCTGATCCCCTCCCCAGGGGCCCGGGGGGGCCCGGCAAACTGTCACCTCTTCCTCCTGACGCTGCACACCTGAGGCTCCCAGCGCTGCCGCCATCCCAGCTTTCCTCCCACCAAGCTGCCCTTCCCTCCCCCACCTCACCCCTTCACCCCCCCTCCCTTCCAGACTTGCACCAGTCTGGCCTGCTGACATTATCCAGCTCCCCACGTCTGTCTGCACGCGCTGACTGATCAATAGGCTTGACTTGGAGCACATCGACGCCGGCCTCGGCCTCATTGATCACATCCAGCCTCCGTGGTTGGGTTTTCACAGATAATTGGGCCCAGGAACCCGCCCCCGTGTGAGTGACAGTCAGCTGAAATGATAATCAACTGGATCCAGTCCAAGAACAACCCCATCAGGACGGACTGGACGCCACGCAAATGGCAGCGTTTCCTCTGTTTCAAAGGGATCTCGAGCCTCGAAAGGACAAAATCAAAAATCATGAATTCTGCATCGACGTCTGCAGAAAGACGCCACTATGTGTGCAAACAGCACCTTTACAATCACATACAAACAAGCCGCGACTATAAATACCACCAAATGGAGCTATAGATTAAATACTTAAGGTAGAAGTGCCATCATATACCAAAAATACCCTCCCTGGACGCTCTGTCCCCTCTAATATACAGTGTCTGGAGATGATGTAAGGCTTTAATAAAAGCCCCGGCAGCTGATAGTGATATTCATTATTATGTGGCCCAAGCTAACCCCATTATGTTCCCATTAGGGCTAATAACACGTACAGCTAACTCATTTGTTTCATTTATCCGCTCTACATATACAAAATGAAATGACAGCAGACGGTGACAGAGGGAGACAGAGCGGTTTGACGCCATTCGCGCTCATTTTCAACTGCGATTTAAGACAAGAGAGCGTCATCTGCATATCAAAAGAGAGCTATGTAGGATAATGAGCCGGTTAAATCAATATTTCATATGTGAAGAGTCAGATTTATGGCGTGGTGTGTGTGTGAAGCAGTTCTTTATTTCCCGCTCTGGCGGTTGGTAACGTAACACGGGATCGGCAGCATCGGGGTAGCTTGTGAAGTGGTGAAGAAGCTCCTGAATTGGGTGAATGATGAGGAGCCCAGGGCACAGGCTTACATATTCAGAAAGAAGAGGAGTCAACCTGCTTTTGGAGGATGAAGGCTGCTAAAAATACGCCGAAGAAGAAGCTCAAATCACAGAGAACGCGAAGAGGAGGAGGAGGAGGAGGAGGAGGAGGAGCTGCCATCAGCAGGCTGGGCTGGATTTTGCCCCTCGCTGATTTAAGCCAGAAATCTCCCACATCTCCGCCGCGGCCCCCTCTCTGCCCCTGCTGCCCCGTCTCTGAGCCCAAACCCCCTGTGAGACGCTGTGCCCCTGCGCTCAGGCTGTCAGGCCAGCACACCAGCTCGCTACCGAGAGGCATTATGCTAATGGAAGGGCCTCCTTCCCTTCTCTGCGCTGCTCAGCGGATCGGCTCGCCTTAGGGCCCTGCTGCTTGTTTTGACAGAACATCCCCTGATAGTTGGGATTAGTCCAGCTTGTTTGGCTAAACTAGGAGAGGGGGATCTTAGGCTACTTTGAGTTTTTGGAGGCTCCGTTGGAGCCAGATGCCTCCTGCTTTTATCCCCACCAGGAGAGAGCCTGCAACCCCCAAGGCCTGCCTAGAGCCATGGGCAGCCAGAACCATCCAGGCAGTGTCAGGACCCATCCTGCACAGACACACATGCTGCACGCAGAGAGCAGAAGCACTTCTACAAATCAGGAAGACAACATATTCAGCACTTAAACAGTCATGCAAAAACCCTGAGAAGAGAAGGAAAGACTGAACCTTCAACCTGAGGAGACGTTCCAAAGCCGGAATCCGAAAAATACAAAAACAAGACAAAAATCGTTTGACACGGAATTAAAATAAGAATAGAATTAAAGCGATTACAGCGGTACCTCTACTTACAAACGTCTCTACTTAAGAAATTTTCTACTTGCAAAACGCCTCAACGGGAAAATATTGCCTCTTGTTACAAAAGAAATTTCGAGTTACAAAAGGTAAAATACAGCATTGGCTGATACTCGCAACATTCTCGTAGCTGCTCTGCCATTGGCTATTACCTAGCATCCCAACATCCCATTGGCTAAGAGGGACCTCTGTGTGGAGCTAGATCGGTGTCTTTGCAGCGTCCTCGTCATTCGGCCCTCGACCCGTGAGGTGTTCTGATAGTTTAACGTAAATATATTAACTTTTAGAGTATTCACTATGGACCCCAAGAAAGTGACGGAGAAAAGAGGAAAAGAAAAGACGAAGAAAAGAGTTTTTTTGTCCGTACAAACAAATCAAGAGATGATAGAAAAGCCTGAAAAAGGGATGCGTTTGGTTGATCTCTCCAAAGAATATGGCCGTAATGCATCTACAATCACCACGTTATTAAAACAAAAGGAAGTTTAAGGAGTTTAAGGCATCACGTGGGTGGTTGGAGAAGTTCAGGAGGAGGACTGGAATTCACTCTGTTGTTCATGGTGGGGCAAGAGGGCATGAACCAAAGAGGGCAAAAAAACAATGAGGACAGCAGTTAAAAGGTAAATGACCATCATTTTTAATCTTTACTCTGTTCTTTTTTTTTTACGTTATACACAACTCTCATTTATTGTGTAATAATCTAATCGTAACATGTATTTGTTACATGTTTTGATGCATTTTTATGCTTTATAAAACATTTATGTCTGAATTTTGGGGGGCTTGGAACGCATTAGGGCATTTGCGTGGAAAACGCGTCTCTACTTACGTAATTTCTTCCAGAACCAATTAATTTCATAAGTAGAGGTACCGCTGTATTTTAATTCTTTCATTCCAGCTGCAGCAGAAACGCTTCCCGGGGAAGTCTTACATGAGGAAGTGCTTGTTTTACGGCTACATTCCTGCTCTCAATTAATGGAGGCGTCGGGCTGCCATCCCTTTAGAGAGGCTTGAACCTCTCTATTAAAGTGGCTGACCTGTGGTCGGCGGTTCAAACAGCCGGTATGCACATTAACGTCACTTCTCCCAGAGTTAGCATCTGAAGAAGGAGGAAAAGAGAATAAATAAGAGGAGGTGGAGTGATCTCCCTTTCAGCAGCGATCCCCAACAGGAGGCCCGCGCTATATTTTATTCACTAATGTCAGGTGGGTTCAGAAACACTCGGAGTCGTCCTCAGACCGGCACACGGTGGTTTTCATCAAGGTCAGCAGTCAGGAGAGAGATTGAGCTATCTACCCCGTTAGAATGACTAGAAATACTGCTGCTGGGGCAAACCGGACGGAGAGGGAGATTTAAGAGGAGATGAAAGAGAAGGAAGCACAAAGAAACCAATCATGAATGGGGAGGAAGTGGAACAGGAGTGAGGAGAAGGAGGGAATAGAAATCAAGGAGGAAAAAATGAAAGAAAGGAAAACACAATCAGATATTAAGACAGCTGCAAAGACGACGGTCCAATCGATAGAAAGCAGAAGGTACGATGAGGTGATGGAGGGAGAAAGGAAGACAAAAAAGGGGAGCGGAGGGTCTCAGGAGGGCGGGGTCACGGAGGCCCAGGGGTGATGTCAGCCTATTAAACCGATTTCACAGGTTCCCTTAACGAAGCCTCTGGCACGTTAAAGGGCAGGAAGCATCCTGTTTCAACCCCCCCCTTTACAGCGGGGCGAGTGAGGAACGTATCGACAGCTCCTGACAAACAGGCATGAAGGAGGGCAGCTACTGGGGCGATCCTCCCAGGACCCGGAGCGTCGGGCGGATCCGGCGGTGGACCTGTCGATCTTCAGGCACCAGCTGAGCTCCGTCTCCACCCCCCGCCCTGACAGAAACCCGATCCTGACCCAACCGGTTCCAGGCCCACACCGCCGCCCTCAGACCGTCACGATGTGTAAACCAATCAGGACGGAGCTGATGCTGCTCAGAAGTCTGGAGAACGTGGGACACCTCCATCATCCTGGAGTTAGAGAAGACAAGCTGGACTATCAGAAACCACTTGGAGACGGTTCCAGTCCCACGTCCCCTTTAGGGTCTCTAGTTTACATCCATGTGTGTACATTATTGTACATGATGATGTCTGTACATTATTATCAGCCCATAGGCAGATTAATGGTGACCATCATTTATGCTTGGATTAGGAACAGATCGGGGTTGGGTTGGGAATAATGTCCCATAGGTGTAATCTGAGCATCCATGGGATTTTCTTTTTCTTTGTTTTTTTGAGTGTTCATTGTTGCCGTGGCAACCTGAAGCCAAACAGTACGCTAACTTATGGTCCAGAAAAAGCAAAATGCTCACATGGTAGCAAAATATTGATGCATTTTTGGATTAGAACATCCTCATTTTATATCTTCACGAGTTGATCTCAGTTTTGAACTAACAAAAAGCACGAGCCAACTCACACACAACCCAACAGACCGCCTGGAGGCTTTTAAAGTGCAGCATCATCTGCATACGGAATATTTGATCAATGCTCCCTGTTCAAACAGTTCAGTTTGTGTTTCAAGATCCAAACAGGATTCAGAGAAATCTGGAGCTGAGCAGAACACAAAGGTTTTAATGTCGCGGTAGAATGGAGCTGCACCACCGGGGTGCGTTCAGTTCCTCTCCTGACCCTACTGAGGGAATGCTGCATGTTTTTGTGAGATGCTGGTTAAACGATACGGGACAGCAGCGGATGTTGTTCAGTCGTTAACCAGTTCCGTAAATGGGATTAACAAGTCTCCAGACTAAACTGAAAATAACCATGAATGTATTTTCAATACTAACCTATTTTAAGATCACAATTAAATTGTATTTTTAAAAAAATATAAAACAGAAAAAATTTTGTCTTCAGCTGCTTCTTCCTCATTTTAAATATATATATATATATATATATATATATATATATATATATATATATATATATATATATATATATATATTCTGATTTTATTGTACAGTAACATGATATCATGTGTTTTAATGGTTTGCTGGTGATTTTATGATTATTTGTGACAGACAGACGTAAAGTGGAGGAAAATGACATGAAGTAGATTTAAATTTTTCTGTGTATTTTTTTTTAAAACTCCAGACGAGGTAAACCTGTATGTGAACCATGACGGGGGGGGGGGGGGGGGGACCACATGTCAGGAGGAAGAGGAGGAAGAGGAGGAAGATGGCGTCTGTGTGTTCACATCTGGACGGTCGTGTGTTTAAATAAATGTCTTTGTTGGATTCAAGCAGAATAATTGTTTTATTAAGTCGTTTTCGAACGACATGGATCTTTAGAGTGTGGTTTGAAACAGACAGGAGTGTGTGTGTGTGTGTGTGTGTGTGTGTGTGTGTGTGTGTGTGTGTGTGTGTGTGTGTTCCTGCTCCTGTCTGTTCCTACAGCTGCTACCTGCTAGCCGTCCCTGCAGCATATGCTACCAGGTGTTCTCTCCTCCAAAGCCGATCTCTCATCAAGGTAACCCGACTGCAGACAAATTAATTAGGAGGAAATCAAGTCAACAGAAGTTGAAGGTGTCGAATCAAAGCAACGAGCCAGATTCCTTGGCTCCTGTCTCGTTCTCTACGTGTCTCCCTGTGAAATCTCTTCTTTTTGCCCCCCTCCCTCAGGAGCCTTTGGCCAGAAGGTTTTCTACTGTGATGTATTTTATTCCTCATTTTATCCATGTCAACATAAATGGATGGAATCGGTCAAAACATTAGTCCACATATTTGAAATGTTGGTTTTCAGTTTGTTCAGCTGGACTATAGCAAATCAAACGTGTTAATATTTGATAAATATTAGTGAACTGAATGGAAAAAGGCAGAATTATTAATTATTCCACATTATGATGCGTGATTCAAAGAGATTAACAATGATTTATCATAATATTGATACGTAAATATGATGGATCTGTTTACTAGAATCAGTGGTCACCATATGAATATTAAAAATATTAATATTAATACTCCTGAATAATCTGACAATAGTTTTTTTTATTTAACGAACATGAAAGAAAAGTTCCAGCACAGACTGGGTGTATCGCTGAACCTCCTGGTGAATGCAGCTCACCTCACCACTGACTAGAGAACACACACACACACACACACACACACACACACACACACACACACACACACACACACACACACACACACACACACACACTCAATGACAAGTTGTGTTTTACACACCTCAGTGGTGAGCTGACCTTTCATCAAAGCGCCGTCTCCAGTGTCGTCTTCAGGCAAAACACACCTTTGTTAGCGTTAGCTAAGATGCTAGCAGAGATTCAGGACCACATGTGTGTCAAAGCCCAGCGCAGCAAAGGCTGCTGGGAGGACGCTCAGCCGCCATCGACTGAGGGAGCCTTCATCAGCGCTGAAGACCTGGAGGTTCAAGGCCCCGTCCCGACGCCTCAGGGGCCCCATCACACCAGCATCCTCAAGGAAAGCGTGGCCCCCCAGAGGTCAGGGGCCGAGCGGCAGGACGGAGCTGCTGGGATCACTTTAATCTTACAGGTCAGCTGTTTAAAGGAAATATTACTTCATGTGGTCATTCAGGTCATCACTGATGTCACAGGGAAACAGAGAAGAACAGCTGAGATGTATGAAGATTGTTTTATCACCGTAAGCAATTTAATCACCGTTAATTTTATAAACATGATTAGATTTTATGATTATATGTAATTGAAAAAAAATCTGGAAGAAATATGAATATATACTATATATATACTATATATATACTATATATATATATATATATATATATATACACATATATATATATGTATATATCTGTATATGTGTATATACATATATGTATATATATATAATGTATATCTTCATTCATTCATCTTCTGCTGCTTCATCTGCCATAGCGGGTCACAGGGAGCTAGAGTGTAACTCAGCTGGCATGGGGCGTGAGGCGGGGCACACTCCAGGCATATATATATATATATATATATATATATATATATATATATATATATATATATATATATATATATATATATATATATATATATATCCACATTATATATATCCACATTATCATTATATATCCACATTATACATTATATCCACATTATATATATATATATATATATATATATATATATATATATATATATATATATATATATACACACACACATACCGGGGGTTTTCCCGTTGAAAGCCTGCACCATAAGGCACACTGGATTATACAGCGCACTGGATTATACAGCACACTGGATTATACATTACACTGGATTATACATTATATCCACATTATATATATATATACACACATACTGGGGGTTTTCCCGTTGAAAGCCCGCACCCCCATGATGTAAACAGAGCGTCACCATGGTTGCAAAACACGTTAGAAGTTCTACCAAAAAAAAAAAGACAAAAGAACAGCATGGGACATTCAAGGGCCAGTCAGAGTTCATCTGGGGACAGCACCTCTCTGGCCCCACCCTCCACCGGCCCACCCTACTGCGTGAAGAATATCATGTCAACACATGGAACGAACCATTACACCAAAATAAAACAAAGACATTTCCATGCTGCCCACTGGTGGGTTTCAGGATCCACGGTTCTAACCAACCCACCATCATGGAGTACAACCCATGTCCAGTGTGGATGGGGGTCACTGGGGACCAGGGTTTGGTCCACATTGAACCAGTTGGTCTTCACCAGGTGAGCCCACCGATGGTGCCTTGCTTTGAGGACAGCAGGTCAGTGGAGGACATGTCTGTGGTCCTCTGGAGGTGGACGCCGTCCTCCATCATGTTCAATGTTCTTCTACACGTCAGTAACGTCTAGAGTCCAGTCTGTGTGAGAAACACATCCTGTTTTCATTTGGATTTGGTTACTCATTGATAATCTGCTCATCACCACCATACAGAGCCCCCCACCCCAACACCCCCACCAGAAGGACCGGCTCTGCACGCCCTCCAAGTCTTTTTACTGTTCATCTCTTCACTAAATGGATCTCAGAGCCGTCCCGCAGACACCCAGTGACCTCCAATCATTTAGCAGGCAGTGTGACGGGAACACGCTACCAACACCTGAACAAAGCGCCGCATCAAGCGCCGCATCAAGCTGCTGTTTATTCATAGCGCAGTTGGTTGAGTCTGTCATCTAGAGGTCAGTCATTTGAATACTCCCCCATTACGGGCCAGCGCCGTCCCTTTGCCTTCAGTTAAAACAGCCCCACATCCGCCACTTCAAACGGGCCCGGCTTCAAACGGCGCGTCTCCAATGTGACAAACGTACTTCACAGCAACACCTCAGACAAAATATGCAGCAGCTGCCGAATGTAAAGGATGAAACGTGTTCGAATCAAGACTGCCCTGCGCCGGTGTCAGAGAGCAGACAGAGAGGCCGGGAACGAGAGGGGGAGAGAGACGAGCGAGACGGACGGAAACGACGCAAGACGGCGGAGAAAAGCCCAAACGGACTGTTTTAATTACTGCTGCGGGAGAGAGGCGGAGCTTCTTCCTTGTTAGACGATTGCTTTGGATCAAACGCGATATTTACATCATAGATTAAATCGCTCTCTGAGCGGTGAAGGCACGGCTCCCCATTTCTGATTGGTGAGGGGCCGACACTGCTGGAATATCACCGGTGGAATTGGAGGAACGAGGACAATGTTGAACAAGGCGGTCAGAGACTGAAACATCCTGCGACACCCCTGAATTCACATTTTTGTGCCTCTGGCTTCCTGAAAATGTTGCTTTTTGTTTTGTGATTATATCTCATCAGGTTTCAGAGATGTGTGCCTACAAAGGTATAAAAGTAAAAATTTGACCTTGATCTAGTTTTTCAAGGTCAAGGTTGTGATCTAATTTTCATCCCCTTGCCCCCCTGAATATAACGCCTTTTGTTTCGTCTTTTTATCTTTCTACCAGTTCTTGAGATATGTGCGAAAAAATGTACAAAAGTTTAAATTTGACCTTGACCTTGTTTTCTCAAGGTCAAGGTCATCATCTCATTTTCATGCCCTTTTCTGCCTGAGTCATGTGTTTTTGTTTCATCTTTCTGTCTGCAACGGTTGTGAAGATATTTGGTGGCCAGACGGACAATTACAGTATTTTCTGCACCATAAGGCACACTGGATTATACAGCGCACTGGATTATACAGCGCACTGGATTATACAGCACACTGGATTATACAGCACACTGGATTATACAGCACACTGGATTATAAAGTGTACCTTCAATGAATGACCCATAAAAAAAAAATCACATATAAGGCGCACTGGGTTGAGGTTACGTCTGAGAGTTGAGAACTCATCTGAGAACTCAATGAATGTCCTATTTTAAAACTGGTTTCATATATAAAGCTCACTGGATTATAAAGCGCACTGGATTATAAAACTCACTGGATTATAAAGCGCACTGGATTATAAAACTCACTGGATTATAAAGCGCACTGGATTATAAAGCTCACTGGATTATAAAACTCACTGGATTATAAAGCTCACTGGATAATAAAGCGCACTGGATTATAAAACTCACTGGATTATAAAGCGCACTGGATTATAAAGCGCACTGTCGGTTTTTGAGAAAACGAAAGGCTTCAGGTGTGTTATAGTCTGAAAAACACTGTACAATAAATCACGGCTTCATAGGATATAAAAACTGGAGGAAAAAGACTGAAACCTCAACATTTTGTAACTCCTCACCCTGCCAGCCAATTAGGGGTCCACACGGGTCAAAGTGCATTCTGGGAGGTGGTGGGAGTTTAGTTGCAGCACAAATACACTGTCAGAAATGACTCCCCCTCTTTCATGCTGCCTTTCTTCTGCTGCCTTTCTTCTCCTCTTGTGTGGAGCTGAAGGGATCCAAACGACCAGGCCATCATTATTCCCTCTTAGATGCCAGCCCCCACCACCACCACCACACCACCAAGGCCTCCCTGAACCCCACCCACCCACCACCCCCTGCAAAGACAGCTACATCAGCTACAAGAAGCGGCGGCGAGTCTCTTTACTGCGTGGCAGAAAGACTTCTGAGGCTGGAACTCCATTACAGACGCTCACAAGAGAGGCAGGAGAGGACAAAGACACTGATGACTGTGTGTGTGTGTGTGTGTGTGTGTGTGTGTGTGTGTGTGTGTGTGTGTGTGTGTGTGTGTTAGTCAACCATGAAAACACTAGCCACCTCCAAGGTGTGACCAAAAAAACAAATCAACATTTATTGGAATGAGCCTGGAAGTGATCGGCGCTAACTGTCTGGGATTTCAAACATATGCCATCCCAGTTGCCCATCGCCGATGGAAACCAGTAGCACCATCGCCTGACTGGGCTGTGAAGGAGTCAGACACAAAGCCCTACCCCACCGCCCCCCCCCCCATACATCAGCAATGCTAATGCCCCGGCAGCATCCTGCGCCGCTGCCCTCCACCGCCGAAAACACTTCCATTTAGGCATTAAAAGACACACATAAACAAAAAGGGAAGGAGGAGATGAAAAGAAGAGGAGGAGAAGAAAACAAGACAGAGGGAGGAAGAAGGGATGAAGGAGCACAGGAGGAGGAGAGAATCAAGCAAAAGAGGAAGTCAATTTGGTATTCTGAACCTGGCCGATGTCGTCCTCTGGGATCTGCCTCCGCACCTCAGGATCTGTAAATAATTGACAGATAATATTAATTGGCTTTGGATTAGTGAGCAGGCTCAGAATCACACATTAATATTTGATCAGAGGATGATAGGGACCCTGGCAGGGGATCCGAAGGGGCAGCTGAGGCTGTTTTGTTGATGAGGCCAGAGACGGGAGGAGATGGAGGCGAGCGTTAGCACTAGCACTAGCTGCCGTGGCGGCGGCGGCAACCCCAGCTCCTCCAGACACACACAGATGGAAACACACCAACGCGGTTTGATGCTCGCTCGCTCCAGGCGGCTGACGCTGGCTCTGCCAACGCGCCGCCTGCTTCGTCCCCCCACAAAGAAGACGGAGACACAAAAAGACGACGACTTCCGGAGCCGCTTTGAGTGGGATTTATTAGGATGTGTGAGGGTGGCCCCCCGAACGCACACCGGCCCCCCATGGGAGGAAAATGTTTCACTCATTAACTTGTCGTCTTTTAGCTTTTGCCTAAATACAGTCACTTTTAATGATTTTAGTTCCCTCAGTGGACACGTATATACGTAGCTGTGACTCTCACACCCATCTGCACCACAACACACCAGATCTATGTGATTCATAATTTTAAAAAATATTTTAAACATTCTGTTTAAATTAAATATATGTATTAAAGTACAAATATTTTAAAAAATATTTTAAACATTCTGTTTAAATTAAATATATGTATTAAAGTAAAAATATTTTAAAAAATATTTTAGACATTCTGTTTAAATTAAATATATGTACTAAAGTACAAATATTTTAAAATATATATTTAGCATTCTTTTTAAATTAAAAATATGTATTAAAGTACAAATATTTTAAACATTTTTTAAAAATTAAATATATGTATTAAAGTACATATTAGATATAATAAAGAGAAAGTTCCATTGTTCCCCAAAAAATCAGTAGCTTGGAAATTTAAATTAAATAGGATAGAATTAAACAATGCAATAAAGTGATCTCAATTCAATCATCACTAAATAAATCTACAATGGAAACTGGATTTAAAAAAGTCAAAAGCCCAAGCTTTAAATGTGGACACAGCTTGGGTTCAGTCTATAGCAGGATGTGAATCTGTTGGAGTAAAATTAATCAGATATTAAAGGCAGAAGAAGTGAACTTGTGTGTTTCCTGCAGCAGCAGTGAAACCCAAAGTGGCAAAAAAACAAACAAGACAGATTTACACAGCAAAACACGCTGGCAGACACACACACACACACACACACACACACACACACACACACACACACACACACACACGTACAATTACACTCACTGAAGCTAATTAAAGTGTTACTGGAAGCACGCAGCCAGAGTGTGACAACATAATGAAAGATTGAAGAGGGGAGGAGAGACACGGGACCCCCCCCCCACCCGACCACCACCACCGCCTCCCCCCCTGAAAACAATGCCACCTCTCCCTTCCTCTCATCTACCATATGCTGCCATTTGTTTAGTCAAATCCCCTTAAAGCAGAGCAGGTCTGCGGCGGGGCCTCCCCACATCCGTCTCCAGTGGCACCGGCAGCTCTCCCCCCTCACGGCCGTGTCACCGTGTCGCTGGGCCGAGAAGAGTCTCCTGAGGGCGGCTTTTTATTGCTTTTCCACATCATTTGTCTGGCGATTACAGCCGGCCTCCCCAGGACCGGGGGAATAATCACAATATTTCAATAGAACGATAGCAGAGAGAGGCTGGGGCTGAGCTGCGTCACGCTGAGAAGAGCGTTACCAGTGACGGCTATCCCAGTCAGACCAGTGCTGCCAGTCCAACGTCCTGGTTTAGTGTGTGGGCAGAGAAACCTCCACCTCTAATCAATACGGTGTTATCCGCACTATAAGGCACACCTTTAATTTTCTCAAAAACCAACAATACACCTTATAATCCGGTGTTTCATAGTCCAGAGCGCCTCAAATATAGAAAAAGGTTTAAAATGGTCCTTTCATTGAAGGTGCGCCTTATAGTCCAGAAAATACTGTACCCAGGTTCATCACATGGTGGGTTTGGATGTTAACAATTAAAAAACAACTATTTAATTATTAAAGCATTAATAAGCATTTTTAAATGATCAGACAAGAACACGTCCTGAACTGATGCCGATCCATGATGGACTTTACGTTGAATTTAAATTTACAATACAGGCAGTAAATTTTCTTTGGTCGGTAAATGTTGTGAAATCATTTTACTGAATTTCTAAGTCAGGCTGAGCCGTCAAATAAACACAATCAATCAATAGTCAATCAATAATTGACCTGTACTTTTTTATTTATTTATTTTCTATTTATTTTGCTATTTAAAGGAAAGAATAAATATTCATTAGGGCTGCACAGTATAATTTTTAGTGTAGTATTTGCTGCATATAACGTACATTTGTTGAAGCAGCAACCAAAATAAGAAAAAATAAATACAACAAAATACGACCTTATAGCGTTACGTTATGCTGAGCTCCAGATGTCGTATTGTAGTAATGTGAAATTCCCTTCAGTGACTGAAGGAAAAATGTGAAGTTTAACTGGAGAAGCTACTAAATCCTCTCACGCCCCAAACTTATATTCAGCATTTGTTCAATTTGTGAAAATAATTGACTATAAAAAGGTTTTTGAGTAAACAGTAAACGTTCTTATTGGTATGAAAATGTTCACATCAATAAACAACAGTTAAAATAACAGAATAGTGGAAAAGCAAAGTTTCCTGTTAGAGTGTGTTTACATGTTGTAATGATGTGAAATGAGAGAACATCCTGAACAGCGGTAATAACAGCGGTAATAACAACGGTAGTAACAACGTGAGGACACACAGGACACCTGAGCCGACACCTGTTGTTCCTGGTTCAGGTAGTTACAGTTCATTATACTCCTCATTACTCTGGGTTCTTTAAAGGTCTGTCCTCTTCTGCCAGCGGTTCAGTTTCACAAATAGAGTTGTGACCCCAGACTGGCTGTGGGGGGCGGGGGGGTCCTTAATAAGCTCTACTAATGGACTATCTGCTATGTGTATTAAAATAATCTATTTCTAACAATGTCTGAATGCATGTTTAATCTGGCAGATGATTAAAAGCCTTAAAAGATAAGAAGAAGCTCACGAAGTTTCTTTTTATGTCACGTCATGTTAACATGAACAACGCACATGTTACACGTGATCACATCCTGATGCTGACAGGTCTTTACGTTGTGTTGGTGTGTTTGTCATGTTTGCTCTGTCAAACTTTAGTGGTATTTTTAAAAGACTGTCAACGCTAACATCTCTGACATAAAAACTGAAACACACCACATACGTGTTAGCGTGTGATCCTGAAGCTCAGACATGTTGGTATGTAGCATGGAACTGGATGGTATTTAAGACGGAACAATTTATTTTTCTTCACAAAGGAAGAAGTGCCGACCGAACCAAAAGAAAGATCAGCAAGAAGAAGCCAGAACAGTTTGTTGCAGAGTGATGTGATAATATATCATGCATTAAACACAATTTCTGACATTTGAATATAATCCCTTGACGTGTAGTGGTGTGAAAAACAGTGCAGCATGACTCCTGAGAAGAAGGTCACCTCTGCAGGTGAGGCTGAACGGTTACGACACGCAGTGGAAGCAGAGAATCCGAGAGCGCTGTGTGCAAACGGGAGACATACGTATGTTCAAGTCAGGAAGAAGGAACGACTGTAGTATCAGGTAACAGTAATGTTCGTAGTGTCGGCTATCTCATCACTATCTGCTCTAACGGCCTCCAACCGGCTCCAAACCAGTGGATGGAGCTGGTTCTGAGCTCATCAACAGTCTGCGCACCAGGGTTCCTGCTAGTTTAAGGAACGTTCTCCCTGATGATGTCACTTCCTCTTCTGGGAGTCGTTGCATGTGGGACTTTTTTATTTGGTACTATGGAAATAAAGCAGTGCTATAATTTGAAAATGACAACTGCATCCGTCACAAACTGGTAAAGATGCCTTTGAGTCCTCTGAAAAGATTGGAGGAGCACTCTGAGTTAGTACAGTATGTTCCGCACTATAAGGCGCACCTTCAATGAATGGCCTGTTTTAAAACTGTTTTCACATATAAGGTGCGCCTTATATTGCAGAAAACACTGTACTTCATCATTACATCACTACGTTCCAACTGGATCTCTGTTCGAACACGGGGACCTGCTGGTCAGTAATAGATCAAATCCCTTCACGACGGCAGGCAGAAGAATCAGTGACACCTCCGCTGAGCCAACTGGCGTTTCAAGATGTCCTGCTGTTTGTCATGTATTGATTATATCGTGAATCTATCTGATCCCATAATATTCACTGGTTCAAGTTTTTGACTCCAAAAGATTGAGGTTTGTAAGCTCCCAAAGCAGCAGAGAACCTGAGCGCTGGTCTGTTGTCCCTGAACAGGTGAGCCCTCCAGACGTTCACTGCTCATCGAGTCGGAGTCGTTACAGACGTGTGATTATCCAAACAAACAGGAAGAGGAGAAAAGAAACACAAAGAGATGAAAAGGAGACGGGAAGGGGGGGTGATCCGTTTCAGAGAGAATTGCTAGAGCTTTGTACATGCAGCCTGTAATCCTATTGCTCCATTTCATGGAGTTTTACCCAGAAGGGCTTATCCACACTATCTAAGCCCATACATATTCCACTTGGTGAGATGGGAACCAGACGGAGAAGAAGAGCAGCGCTGGTGGGAAAGACTGCAGCAGTTCCTTAATTACATCTACAAGTGAGCCCATCAAATTGAATATGTTAGGATGGCCCAATGGTCTGCCTGCGTGTCGAGCAGAGTGTCAGCTACATGCTAACCCCAGCGTAGCGTAGCGTACTTTCAGCAGGCATTAGCAGATAGTTCCATCATTTGATTTGATTTTGATTAGATTTGATGTCAAATTGTGTGGAGGGGTTTGGTTTGAGTCAGACAGGTCTAACACACACATACGTGTGGTCTAACACACACATATGTGTGGTCTAACACACATATGTGTGGTCTAACACACATATGTGTGGTCTAACACACATATGTGTGGTCTAACACACATACGTGTGGACACGAAGGTAGGGACCAGCAGGGATCAGAGAATACTGTAGAAATGAAGAAACGTCACCAGCAGGATCACCACTGGCTCCACACACGTCTGAGACACGCCCACCCGCTGATTTAACAAAGGTCTGAACCAATGAGGAACAAGTAGTGTGATTGACCTCAGCAGAGGAGGGCATGTGTTGGTTGGTTGGTTGGTTGGTTGGTTGGTTGGTTGGTTGGTTGAGGACTAAACAGCAGTTATTCTACTTTCATAACTGTTGGTTCAGTTAAAATTAACTCATGTCCATTTTCCTGTTTATTGAAAACTGTCAGCAGAACCACAGAACAACTGGACCAGGTCTTCTAGTGGACTAAGTACTGTATGTACTAGTGGACTGGTACTAGTACAATATGTACTATATGTACTAGTCCACTGGAAAAAGTATACTATGGTACCAGTGGACTTTGCACTACATGTACTAGTGGACTAGTACCAGTGGACTATGTACTATATGTACTAGTGAACTAGTACCAGTGGACTATGTACTATATGTACTAGTGGACTTGTACTAGTAGACTATGTACTATATGTACTAGTGGACTAGTACAAGTGGACCATGTACTATATGTACTAGTGGACTTGTACTAGTAGACTATGTACTATATGTACTAGTGGACTTGTACTAGTAGACTATGTACTATATGTACTAGTGAACTAGTACCAGTGGACTATGTACTATATGTACTAGTGGACTTGTACTAGTAGACTATGTACTATATGTACTAGTGAACTAGTACCAGTGGACTATGTACTATATGTACTAGTGGACTTGTACTAGTAGACTATGTACTATACTATATGTACTAGTGCACTATTGACCATCATTTGTAACTTGAATAAACGCATACAGAAACAAATATTTACAGAGTAGTGTGGGTATAAAGCGTTGTGATGTATTCCCGTTGACAGTATTTGTGCCGTTCACTAGTATTTATTAGTTCACTACAAACTAAACACAGTGATACTAATTAAAAAGCATTCTTACGTGTCTCCTCTGCATCGTGCTTCCATCTAGGTGAATTTCTTAGGAGTCAGAGTCAGACCCTGACAGTGTACACTTTACTGGTAATATCTGGTCTCTGGGGGGGGGGGTGGATGTTAAATCACTCCGATAACATGAGCAACCAATCAGAAAGGAGATGACAGGAATCTCTCGCCTCTGGCAACGACAACAGGAGGGCGTCTTCATCAGAGACAGGTAAACGAAGAGGCTGTCAACCTGGAGAACACAACTTCCTATCTGTCTTCATCCAGGGTGGGGGGTCAGTCCCTGGACCAGGGGGAGGATGTGGCTCTGATCCAGTCACAGCCTTTGATCCTGGGATGACCTCAGCCCCCGACTGGACGCTGGAAATGAACCCACCAGAGACCTGGGGGACCCCATCCATCACTGTTAGGTCCTCCACCAACGCTGCTGCACACACACACACACACACACACACACACACACACACACACACACACACACACACACACACACACACACACACACACACACACACACACACACACACACACTCATTTGTGCTCAAAGTAACTGCAGGTCTGGTAAGGCATCAATAGAATAGAATAAAACAGTAGAACCAGAGAGACCAGCTGTATTTATTTGTATATGTTGAAATATGAATGGATGGAGGTGTTTGTGGGGGGGTGAGAGTTTTTTCCGTTTCTGTATTTTATTTTTTTCTTTCCTTTTCTCCAGAGGTTTATGTCTAACAGGAGGGATGGATTGTATAAATGTGTAATTCCTGAACCAAACCTAATAAATGAAGTTAAAATAAAAGACGTAACCCGTGCATTTCTCCTCAATCTTTATCATTGTTTACATAACTTATATATAATTAATTATACACAGGTAAAGTCAGTGCATGTCTATTGGTTAATATTTTTGGTTTTTTTCATAATTTAGGGGGTTTGGGGCTATTTTACAAGAACTGAACAGATTAAAATGATTTAGTTATTTTAAATACATAAATGTTGATTAATTTACGAGTTCATGTTCTACTGTATTATAATCTGAGGTTCTACTGTATTATAATCTGAGGTTCTACTGTATTATAATCTGAGGTTCTACTGTATTATAATCTGAGGTTCTACTGTATTATAATCTGAGGTTCTATTAGTTCTACTGTGTTATTATCTCAGGTTTTGCTGTCGGTGCTCTGCGGTGTGGGGGCGTGGCAGGAGGAGAGGCTGAACTTGTGGGCGGAGCCTCGTCTCCACACCTGTACCTGATCGCGTTGATTAGCCTGAGGCTTTATAAGCCAGGTTCTTCTTGTTCCTTGCCAGGTTGTTTTTGTTCCTCTGCTTTTCTTGTGTTCCTTGATTTATCGCCCCATCGGTGTCCTGCATTTAGGTCCAGTTCACCTTGTGACAGGATTATTATCTAGAGGTTCTACTGTATTATTATCTAGAGGTTCTACTGTATTATTATCTAGAGGTTCTACTGTATTATTATCTAGAGGTTCTACTGTATTATTATCTAGAGGTTCTACTGTATTATTATCTAGAGGTTCTACTGTATTATTATCTAGAGGTTCTACTGTACCTGATGTGTTTCTTTGTGCTTATGTAAACACAGTCAGTGCGGTGTTGGATACACACACACACACACACACACACACACACACACACACACACACACACACACACACACACACACACACACACACACACACACACACACACACACACTGTGCATTTAGAGGAATATAAACAGAACCACAGAGATGCCGTCATAAACACACATTATACTGACTCTTTAGCTCCACAAGCTAAAAGTGTTTTCTTAAGGAGAATCTAGAGTGATGTAATAACCACTTAAAAAAGACAATATTCCAAATTACCGGACATGCAGGATTATAAATGAACTGAGGAAGATCAGCTTTTGAGTGGTGCAGTTGGGAGCAAATGCTAAATCTCATTAGACAGAGCAATACCCCGAGCAAATTAAACCATTAGCCTCCGACATGTTTAAAGGAACACTTTAAGATCACTTCCTATTAAGGCTTGCCAGTAAACAGGCCTTTGAAATAGAGCCCTCAACTTGGAGCAGAGCAGTGTTGCAGACATCTGCCATACCCAGCCCAACTCCCAGTAAACTACCGGGAACACTATCTGTAGTAACATCGCTCCAAATAACACTCCACATGCTGGTACAAGGGGGAAACAAGCCCTGGGGATTCATGGCCTCACGGAGCAGAAGCAGAAAAACAAGACCGAGTCATTTGATATCGCCGCCTGCTGTTGGTTAAATGTAGATTAGTGCATTAATAGATATTGCATCTGCATTAATTTGAAGCCTGGATGACTTCTTTTGCTGTATGAAGCCTCATCTCATCAGTGTTTAACCAAACAGTAAAATTAGTATTTGCAAAAAGTGTTTGTTTTCATTTAAAACCGGGTTTCAGGTGTTTAAAAAACCAAGGCTAACAAGTTTTTTTCCTCCTGTTTTGCTCTTGCAACTTGTCTTATGCATATGGCATGAAAGTGACCCCCACACACAGCGATAGCCGTCTGCTTTACAATAACTAGATCTCTGTAAATCGGTAACACGTGCTGAAGTTAGCAAAATTCACAACGGAAATGGAGACACACCCCTTGAAGTTTACTGAGAGGAGTCCAGCGAGAGGAAAACCTCTAACCGCCGTGTAAAAACACCACATTTCAGAAGCAGGGCCGTTTTAAAATTGCTAACATTTCTTCAGAACGATTTTAATATATCGACTGCTCTTGGTTTTTGGCTCCTCGTGTTGTTGTGAAGTTTAAAAGCTGCAAACGTTGAAGTTTGCTCAGCTCATAAATTACATCATGTGGTGACTAACAGTGTCTGAATGGGAACAAAAAAAAAAGCATTTGACTTCAGCAGCCGCATGACATCATCACTGATTGTGTTTGACATAGTTGTATTCATCATGTACATAAATCTATATTTGGTTATTACATATAAGCTGAAACTGGGTCATCATACCTAAAGTTCCACAGAACCAGTTACCAGGCTTGAATGAACCTACCAGTCGCATCACACTAAATAGACCATGTTGGGTAAGACCCCGGTGATGTCATAGAGGTCTCTGCTCCACACTCATCACAGGGCGATCGTTGGTTAACCACTGTGGTGAACGTCTTGGCTCCCTGCTGGGACTGGCTTCCTGTGCTCCATTATGGTTGTCTAGTTACTTTCTCCAGACATTTACCCTACATACCACCTGGGGGCACACAGTCAAACCCTGTTCCAACACTCAGTACTTCAGTTCTACTTGATTTCTGAATCAAACTTCTAAACTGTGTTTGTCTCCTGGAAATCGATCTTAAAGAACCACTGGATCAGAGATCTGGATCTGATGAATTGGATTGAACTGAAGCCTTCCTCGAGGCCGGCAGTAAGGTCCATTCACCCTTCATTGTGATCTGCTCTTCCATCAAGCTGCCTTGATGGAGTCACTACATCACTGACTACCACCAGGAGAAATAATGGAGATATTAGAATAATTCAAAATAATTCTGAAAGAAGCAGCAGAAGGTTATTTTGAGCAGCAGGTTGTACACATGCAGTGTGATGGACCCCTTTGTTCCCTCGGGTTGGTGGTTCTTACTGATGACGACTATAACAGCAACACCACAAGAAGTTTCTGCTCTACAACTCTACTTCCAATGGAAACACGTTGGTGAGAAAAAAGTGTACAACACAAAACAATGGAGAGGAATTTGGGGGTTGAGGTGTGGATCACACTCACAGCTTTCACCCAGGAGACCTCCGTTCACGTCTGGAGTGAAAGCAAACATCACATCGTCAACCTTTGGTGGCAGGTGCTATTGTTCCACGTGAAGCAGGTGTTACGAAGGCTTTGCATGTTGGCTCGATTTATTCCTGGCATGTTCCCAAAAAATTTGGATTCCATCTGAAACTGTTTCTCTGAAGTGTTGATGAACAGGTGATCAAACTTTTATAAGTTGGGATGCAGGATTTCTAACTCTTCTTTCCTACTATGGTAACATGATGACCCGCCCTACTCTACCTGTGATTGACTTAAATGTTGATGATATTGTTATGTTCTCAACACTTTCACTGAGTTAAAGTCTCTAATACTAAGACAATCAATGCTGCACTAGAGTGGGTCATGGCCTCACCATAGTAGGATTCATTGGCTTTGAGGTATATGCCCAGATAGTCCATGCTGTAAGCCCTGAAACCCCCTGCTGTGTTCACCCTGCTGTTTCTCTGACATTTTCCCTACCGCAGAGAAATATTGACTTATCGATTTAAAGATAAGTCAAGGTAGGTATGGCGAGTGGTTTTTGTACGATTATAATTTTTGCATTTTTTATGATCCTCCAGTGTGATTAAATTGGTGAAAACAACATAACAGTTGTTCCTGGATGAAGAAAATGATTTTATTCTTCCAGATTTATCATTAATGATCTATGGATCAGGTTTATTTGATACAAACATGCTGTCGAGGTATTTATGTCATACTAAGATGAACAATATAAGGTTCAAAATTTGATCTTTAATAATTTTTAATTAATTAAATTCAATTTCATCCTTTGGGAATCATAGTAAATAGAATTTAATTTGTAGGAATGGTTTATTTGACATGTAATGACGATATAGCTAATGTTCTGAACTTTCTTTTTCCCTGAGAGAATAAATATGTGCTTTTGGAAAAAAAGAACACAATCTAATATTTTGTACCAACAATTAATAATGCGTCAAAGTTAATAATGTTACCGATTATTGGCATGGTCAAGGTTGTAATATCATTATCAGAAATATTAAACTGTGCATTAACTTTTGGAAATATTGCATTTTTGTGTTTTTCACATTGGAAGAAAAACAGGGGTCTAATGGCAAAGTCTGAAAAACATAAATAATAATAATGATGAAAAAATATAATATATTTATGGATAGGTCTGAAGTAATGGAAAGGATCTGATGCATTGAAAGGAAAAAATATTTATGTATTACATTTTTTAGCACTATTATGAGGCGGCTCTTTTGTGGACAGATTAGATAATGTGTGAGTAAAATTTAAATTTCTCCTTGTACCAAAAACTAATCATGCTTTAAAGATAAGTTTATTGACTTTTTGTTTTTGCTCACATACAAATAGGAGTTTTGTCTTCTGGATACGTCACATTGAGGTGTATGTTCTGATATAAAATATGCGTGTTTTTCTTATATCTTTAAAAAAAATATGTCTCTACCCAATGAAAAACTCAGAGAGGTTTCTGAACAATTGGTTTAGTTTTACTGAGTCCAATAAATGATAACCTAGCAGACTGGGTAGAGGGGTGGAATGGCAGGTTAGGGTATTCTAAAGGCATAACATACATAGAGTCCAGGATGCAACTGTAGCGGGATGAAGCTGGATGCAAGCAAGTTGGATTTAAAACAATAGAAACATAAGAATTACTAGAGGACAAAGTTATTTTTTAGAATCAACCCTGATCCAACAACTGTTTTCCATGTTGTTGTAAATTCAGAAAAGGTTATGAACACACTGACATTGGAGGAATTACTTCCCTTCTAATGGGACCATCTGATGGGCACCATTAGCAACTGAGAGCTAATGCTGCATGAAAATACAAGGAATGATTTGAATACGTGAACAGATCACATCAACAGTCAAAAATCAGTAGTTGTAGTTTCTTCAGCTATCATGTGAAGTTACTGAACAAAGACATTACAGCAGCAGTACTTCATCTGGAGTCAACGGTAACAACGATGGATTCAGCAACATTGGGTTACCAGCATTAGTATGAGGAGTTATGTTAAAAACACAGAAGGTAGCATGAATGTTGAAATGAAGTGGGTGTGGCATTACCTTCACTCCTTCAGAGACGTGTCATCAGTCTGTGGACAGACACACCTTGTCCTCGTTTCCTTCCTGATTCACTGGATTTTGTCTCACAGAGATTGAATGTGACTTTCCAACAACTGCAGAGAGCAGATTTAATTGTATAGTGTAACACTTGTGTACTCTGAGGTCTTGTGTGGTTTGGATTGGAGCGTCAGTGGTTAGACTCCAGGGAGTTATTCGTCTACCATGGTGGAAGCCAGTTCCATGTGTGAGAGCAGTTTTAATAGGGTGCTGGGGAGAAATAACACTGTGAGGAGCGACCATAGGCCCTCTGCAGAGTGAGACAGCGGTGCCAGCCCATGGTCAGAGGCACACACACACACACACACACACACACACACACACACACACACACACACACACACACACACACACATTCCACTCTAACTGGATATTGCCCCAAAGTACCCCTGAGGAGATTAACCACAGCTGAGCATTAACTCCTTCCACTCCGCTCAGATACCTGCTGTTCACCAGCACAAATCTGTTCCCACACCAGTGGAAAGTCTTCCGATGCCTCCAACAGACACAAAGTCTTCCATCTCTACTTCTTTTTAACTGTCAATCCTCAATTTGAGCTCTGTATGTATTGCATAGGCAACATGGCGGGGCAGGGGGTAGTTCTACCCATGTCTGTGGGGGTTCTCTCTGGCTTCCTCACACCTCCAAAAACATGGACTGATTGTTCCAAATTGTCCGTAGATGTTGGTTGAGTGGTTGTTTGTCTTTCGTGTGGCTCTGTGATGAACTGGCGATACTTCCAGAGTATAGCCCACCTTTTTGCCGCTGGGATTTGCTCCAACAACCCCCTTGACTTTCAGAGAACACGCTCCATGAAGGATTTCTGGTTAAGGAAGACATCAGTATCGTGCCCCACTCTGGGGATGGTGCTGGACCGCTCTCCAGATGACATCTGCTACTGAATATACAAAATTATTCTTGGCTGTTGTGATTGGTCCAGGCTTCACACATGATGATGCTGTAGATTAATTCATTTTTTTCTCCTTTTTCACATTTTATTTTTCAGAGTTTTCATATTACAATCATATAAACAACAACCTTGAACCCACCCATATGGGGGTATACCTGATACGTCCACATACACAGTGAAACAAAGAGGAAGCACAAAAATAAATCAATAAATAAAATGAGATCTTTCACCTTTGAAAACAAACGCATAGTGTTCTACGTTTGGCCATTAGTAGTGTCTATTTTGTCACTTCTGGCCCTGTGCATTAGCCCGGGCCTCATATGAACTATGATGTTGGTGTTACTCTCTGTACTCCGTTCATGTGTTATTTCATTTTGTTGGTCGGCTCTGTTGAAGCAGATGGTGACAGACTGGGTGTTATGTTCCTCTGACCTACAGCATCCTCACTGCCTGGTTTGTCTGCTCAAGTCCGACATCTTCCTACTTTCTCCCTGGGCTAAAGCTCCAAGATAAAACAGTGTTTCTGTCTCTTTTTGAGATAATCAAGCCCGGAGTGTGTTTCGTGTTGTGGTGAAAAAAGTGGAATGTAATTTCCGAGCAGAACTTATTTTTGTTAAACACATCGCCTTACCATTTCTGACTAATTTCTATATTCAAGAGATATTGAATACTTTAGTGAGAATCTGTTTTATATTCATGAGATTATTTTAGAATGTAGACTCTATAATATGTGAAGTCAGCATTCAGTAATACAGACACATCCTTTGTTACTCAATAGCTGAAAGTGTCATTCATTCTTTTGTTGTTTCCTGCGTAGATTATGTAACTGAAATTGTTCTCCAGGTACCAAACAGATCTCTGAACGGACTCCAGTGTGTCTTCAACCTAGAAGAACATCACCGCAACCCTCCATCTCAACTGACTTCCCATCATGCCATGCATCAACCACATAATCTCACGTGAAAATCCTTC
Source organism: Antennarius striatus (assembly GCF_040054535.1). Taxonomy (NCBI): domain Eukaryota; kingdom Metazoa; phylum Chordata; class Actinopteri; order Lophiiformes; family Antennariidae; genus Antennarius; species Antennarius striatus. The sequence goes on along the minus strand of NC_090778.1, from coordinate 1,655,626 downwards.
CATGCCTTTGCCTCCCAGTACCTCACTGCTCTGGATAGGTCTATACCGCCCACACCTGGCGAACATTCTGTTGCAGTACCCATCCTCTGGATTTTACTACTGCCTGCCATCTGAAAAGACTTCTCAAGCGTTATCTGTTCTCCAATAGAGAGGTGGACCGGACATAAGTCCACCACTCAGTTATTCCCTGGTGCACCGGAGACCCTGTGACCACAGCTCCCATCAGCTGCTATGGAAGAGAACATGGTCCATGGTCCACGCTGCCTCAATGGTCCCTCCCCTGGGATCTGGTGGAAACCTTCCTGGATGTTGGAGTTGAAGACCTCACTGACAGAAGATTCCACCAGACATCCCCAACAGACTCTTAGGACACGTTTGGTCCTGCCGAGTCTGTCTGGCCCACTACTCCACCAGAGGGAGGGAGTTCAGTCACATGACGACACAGTCGATCATCGACCTGGTTTCCTGGTTGGTGCCATGTGCGCCTCTGGACATCCCTGTGCTTGAACAAGGTGTTCATTATGGACAAACTATGACGAGCACAGAAGTCCAATAATAGAACATCACTCGTGTTCAGATCGGGGAGGCGTTTCATCACAATCCCCCACCAGGTTCCACTGTCGCTGCCCACATGAAGTCCCCCAAACGAGCTCTATCCAGTACCCTCACAGAGACTCCAAAGCCAGGTAGTCTGCACTGCCATTTGACCCATTGGTTGAAACATCCGAAGTTGTAGCGAGTCAATCCTCTCCAACATGGTGGGAGCAGTGGGGCCATAAACAAACCAACACTGGCCCGATGTCTCTCAGAGCAAACAACACCAGAGAAGTGTAGAGTCCAGCCCTCTCCAGGGGTTGGGTTCCAGAGCCCAACCTATGGGTGGAGGTGAGCCTGAAAATATCTAAATACGACATGGGCAGAGGTCTGACCGCCAGGGGTCTGCATACATGCCCCGATACTGGACCTGGCTCCAGCCTGGGGTCGTGGTTGTGCCGTACCGGGTAACGATGGGGTCCTTGATATCCTGTTCATAATAGGAATTTCTGAACTGCTCTTAGTCTGGCCCGTCACCCAGGGCCTGTTTACCATGTGAGACCCTACCAGGAGCACAAAGACCCCCGACAACATGGCTGCAGCGATCAAACTACCCCACCATGATAAGGTGACAGTTGAAGGGAGAGAATGTTACTGTTATTATTATTAAACACAAATGTCAAAATTGTACTTTTACTATTTTTTCCATGCATAATGTGTTGAAATCTGGGTTTAGCTGTTGTCTTGCCAGTAACATGTAGTCTACTGCATGTAGACTACATACAAGCAGTAGACTACATGTTCCCAAACTAGCAGTATCTATTTAATTTTTATGTCTGAAAATTTAAACTGCTTTAAAAATGGTCCAAATTTAACAAATCATAACTTGTACGTATATGTTCTAGTGTCCAGAATGATCTGGGAACTGGAAGTTTGTTGTTTGATTAACATTGATAAGTACCAAACTAGTCAGAATTTTCTATTTCCAGCATTTGATCCTTGTCATCTCTTCTCGTATTAACAACAAAACTGCGCACATTGTTTGATCCAAGAACCAAGCTGATAATCTCTAATAAATTGCCGCGCTGTTTGTTGTTTATTCCGTGAACTTTTAAAGTGTTGTTGTCTTTGCCATCTTGCCACACGCCTTACATAACTGTTAGTTTCACTTTGTTCTGCTTTAAGTACATTTCACCTAATAGGTGTTTCAGTGTGTTTTTTTCCACTTGTTTAATAAGATCTATTGCTTTTCTAAATTCTTTTTTGTGTTTCAGGAAATCAAAGTGTCATTATCTTAATGCACTGACAGATTCAAATTCACTCATTTGGTGTGTATCATCTCAGATATATTTTTTTTCATTAATAATTCAATCGACAAAGAATCAAAGCTTAATTGTGTCAAATTCGTCAGATAAGAGAACAGAGGCGACCTGTAAACTATTAGAGAGACGCCTCTTTCTAACTGACTTTAATACTTCCTACCAGAGCCTTGTGTTCCGTTTTGACAGACAACCCCCAAAAACTCACATGTACACACTTAGACGTATGTGTTCTGTTGGCTTGAACCCTGGCTCTCTCAAAATTAACCACTTCCTCTGTGGTAGCAATAAAAAGCACAGCCTTGAGTAAAGCTAGATCTGGAAGCTTCACGAACCCTACCCCCCATTTGAGTGTGCTGAAAGTTCCACGTCCTTGAGATCCAACTTTAGAGCATCAAACGCTCTGAAAAGTCAGACTAATTGATGGTGCATCTGATTAAAATGAGTGGCTAATGAGAAGCGAGCGAGGAAGAATGTGAGAGAATCAAGCTCAACTTTTAACCTTTCAGTCGGAGGGCGAACCACTTTGATGTTCCTTGGTCTTTTCATCAGGGCCGTTTTTGGTTATGAAAATGGCATTTTCTAAGTACAAAGGTGAAGCTCACATTTGTAATTTGTCTCCTTTTCAGGAACAAAATGTCAGAAACTGCTTTTTTTTTTTTTTGGTTTCTCTCTATGAACGATGCAGAGGGGGACTATAAATAAAGTTGGAAAATGAGAGGTGAGGGGGCTGAGGGCTGTGCTGTCAATCCACACAGTAGATTGGGAGGTTTGAATCTGCCTGGAGTCTTACACCCAGAGCAACTATACTGTGATCACACCCTCTACAGACTTGGGGGCTCTTGCCTAGTTAGAGGGAGAGGCAGCAGGAATTGGTGAGGGGTGGTAGTAGTTGTATGTGTGTACATGTGTGTGTGTGCGTGTGTGTCACCAATGGTGCGAAGGGGAGTGCAGGCGGCACTTGGATGGAAATAAAGGTCGAAATCCTTGACTGTGAAAACTGTCATAGCGGGGGACATGTGCAGAGCCTGTTTGCCTAATAACCTGGGTCTTGTAAAAATATGAATGTGGAGTCCTCTGGAGCATATAATTTAACACCCCTATGCCAGGGGAGATGAGTGAGAATTGAAGCGAGTACACCTTGACAAAGGCTATTCTCCTGGTTTCACACAAGGAGAGCGGTATCAGCAGGGTGCTGCTGCTAAGGCTAAGGGTGGTGTAGCTACCAGATAGGAATCAAAGCTGCCTCACAAAAGTCACATTCATACACCTCTTACAGTCATCCTCAACACTGCAAAACATGACATGGACTTGAGCACACGTCACTGCTAAGTACTTTTCTTTGACACCGTCTCACAAAAATAACAGGAATGATTGCAGCCTGATGAATAGCGTCTTCACTGGATTGGCTGCTTCATCGGCGGCTTGTTTGTCAGGTTCTTTAGTTGGCTGAACGGGTTGGCATACGGTTGGTTGGTTTGGTGTTGGGTTGGTTGGTTAGTTGGTTGATTGGTTGGCTGGTTTGGTGTTGAGTTGGTTGGTTGGTTGATTGGTTGGCTGGTTTGGTGTTGAGTTGGTTGGTTGCTTGGTTGGTTGGTTGGTTAGCTTGGTTGTTTCTTTGTTGGTTTGTTGTTTAGCTGCTTGATTGATTGGTTGAGAAGTTGAGTGACTGGTTGGTTTGTTGGTTGGTTGGTTGGTTGGGTGGACTAATGTCTCGGTGAAGTCTACACCAAACACAACCGTCTCTTCTTGCTCAGCCGGCTGGTCATCTGGAGGACGGTCCAGCTCCAGTCTCCCTGATAGGACCCAACACTCCGACTGAGACCCCCCGGGCCTCATCAGGTGCTGCCTGTCCCATCAGTCCCAGGGCTGATCGAGCTGCTGTGAGCCTGCAGGAGATGATGGCCAAACGAGCCTATCTGATAATGTAAACGGGAACTAAATGAATTTCCTGTGATCTGCACAACTGACATTAGTTTAGAAATCCCTCAAAATGATCCGTTTCCAGCTGTGCATCAGCAGTTTGAAGCGATTTTCATAGCTGCTCTGCTGATACTAAAAGGACCTAAGACATGTTGACGAGACTGTAGAGCTTTAAAGTCCTGCTGTGCTCTACTTGTCTATTGCAATAGTGCCTTAAAACCTGTTCAGATAAATGTTTAGGGAAATAGTTGTACAACCATCCACGCATACTTCTGTTTTTTTAGTGATGAACACAATTAAAGAGAAATCCATTTAAAATAAGTCAAATTATTTGCTGAAACAAAAACATTATGCATAGGTGGGACATTTTTGCTGTTATATTAATCATGGTGTTCTTTGGTTGGCTTTTCCTTGGGGGTCACCATCTAGTGGCCTATCATGTAAATACACACTGAGTCAAAACTGGCTTTTGACTCAGTGTTCCCATTTTCAAGTGGATTTCCATTTCGGTCATGTTAGGGACGTTCTGGCTTCTCAAACGTTAAATCTTCACTACTGTATGGTTGCTGATAAGCAAACAGAGGAGGTCAAAGGGCACCTGGACCCATTCTCATGCGTAGGGTCCGTTGGGCACCCTGCTCTTGACTGGCTCAATCTCCAGTCATTCACGCTGTTCAGTCACGGGGCTTTGGAAGACTTTTGCTGCTGGGCCGGAATGAGAAACAAGTGAAACAAGTGCTGCTTTCTTTTGTCTCTTTTTTCATTCCTTACTCCGGTGAGGACTATGTCCTGCATCTGCAAGGCGGATTAGGGCAACAAGACGGAGGCTGCATTATATCCTGAGGGGGCTTTACTGTAAGGTTCTCTTTTTCTCTGTCTCTCCCCACTTAATGTACCGCTTCGCTCAAAAGCGACTAAATCTTTGTTAACGGGAAAACTATGAACTCACAGGGAGTTAATCAGAGTCAGTGCAAGGCTGCCAATTTGCATGTGAATTAACTGTGGCTGTATACCAAGCCTCTTTATGTCATTCATTCCCCTGTGCCTCGGGCTCCTGTCCTGTGCGACATCACTGTGCTAAAGGTGCACACTGAGACCAAATATGTCGACACCCCTCCTCTATTAATATAGCTAGAAAAAAAACAGAGCTCCAGCCCGTACCGAGAGAATCCTTCCTTTCTCCAAAATTAAAAATATATTGATTTACTATGCAAAAACTTAATTGCTGTTTTACTTTTTGTGGCCACTTTGTGCAGCAACGGTTCGTCAAGTGTTTCTGTAACAATACTACAAGAAACCATTCGATCTCTCCAAATGTCTCTTCGGTCACGATGGGAGTCGGAGTTTTTTAACCACCTTTCTTGAACAAGATCACTTCCATCCCTCTCGCGGCTCCTTTTTCTATATGGTTTGGTTTGGAAAGGTTATTGAGGGGGGGGAGGGGAGAGGATGTGAGAGGAGAGAGTAAATCTGATGTGGAAATGTAGACTTAGTAGGATTTATCCATTTGAGAAAAGACCTTTTCACTTGTTTTGTTGGTTTATCCCCTAAACCCTGTCTCACCCCCCTGCCTAAAAGCTTTTGACATCTTCATCTTGTTCACAGTGGGCAGGCTTTGTTTGCTCTGCTTGAAAAAGTGGATGGGGCTCAGCCCCCCCCCTCTCCGTGGCACAAGTGTAGGACTTTGCCATGGCAAAGGAGGGATTTCTTTTTCCTCCTGCCCCCTCCCTTTCCACATAACTACAATATGGTCATTGTCTGCCGGTGAATAATGTGGCCACTCGGGCAGCATGGACTGCTCCTCGGGCTTTGACTGTGAACCAGCGCTTTTCTTCAGCGTGAAAGGACTCTAATCCATGTAAATATAAGACTCCGGGTACAGCTTGGCCACGGTGGGGAGAGCAAGAAGGGGGAACGGAGGGGAGGGTCAGCAATTTAACCTTTGACCCAACAAATAAGAGGCATGTAAGTTTTAGAATTGCTTTCCAAAGAGGGGCTCCTGGGGCAGAATGAGCTCCTTTTGTAATCCCCCCAGTCTGGGGCTGATTGACACGTCTGTGATGGGAGAGCGGCGCCACACAAAACCAGCAGAAACACCACCTCAACACCGCCATGAGAACACACCAACAGCCGATCAATCATTGATTACCTCCTGCGCACTACAGCAGTCAGCAAGGAAGGGCCTCCGGAGCGTATCAATAGGAATGAATGAATGAATGAATGAATGAATGAATGAATGAATGAATGAATGAATGAATGAATGAATGATTCTTATATCAGTTTGACACAGAAGGTGGTTCATCTTCTGTCCTGGTTCTTCTTTAACGCCATCAAGACCAGGAAATGACATGACTAGATGTTCAGAGTTTATAGAAGGAGCTTCAGCATCAGCTGTAGCCCCCCCCCCCCCCCCCCCCCCGCCCCCCGCCCCCCCACCAGATCATTGATTAGGACTATTGCTGACACAGAGAGGTACCAACACTACAAAAACATTTAGCCTTATACAGTGTTCTCGTTTGACGGACGCGAGCTTTAAACGCAAATATTCACAATTTTTCCATTTCTTCACTTAAATTTTGAACCCAGAAGTCGTCACTGTGTTCTGATCTCATGAGTTTCTGGTCACTAGACTCACCTGTGTGACTCACCTGTGTGACTCACCTGTGTGACTCACCTGTGTGACTCACCTGTGTGACTCACCTGTGTGACTCACCTATGTGACTCACCTGTGTGATTCTGTCTGATTAAAATCCACCAATCAGCAACAGGTGTGCTGGTTCTAAGCTGCAGTGAGAGAGGAGTTAGTTCGACCCCCCAGAGAACAAGAAGAGTCCTGTTGGGTTTGTCTGTCTGTTAAACATCTGTTTGGAACATCTGCTGGTGGGATCAAGAGATATACATTGATTGATTGATTGATTGATTGATTGATTGATTGATTGATTGATTGATTGATTGATTGATTGTCACCATGCCTCAGAAAAAGATTCAAAACTTGGAGAAAAAGCAAGAGAGAGTTTTCTTGCATAAATAACAGTCAAAAGTTAATGAAGAAAAAGAGACAGATATTACTACAGATATTACTACAGATATTACTACAGATATTACTACAGATATTACTACAGATATTACTACAGGTATTACTACAGGTATTACTACAGATATTACTACAGATATTACTACAGGTATTACTACAGATATTACTACAGATATTACTACAGATATTACTACACATATTACTACAGATATTACTACAGGTATTACTACAGGTATTACAACAGATATTACTACAGATATTACTACAGGTATTACTACAGATATTACTACAGATATTACTACAGATATTACTACAGATAGTACTACAGATATTACTACAGGTATTACTACAGGTATTACTACAGATATTACTACAGATATTACTACAGGTATTACTACAGATATTACTACAGATATTACTACAGATAGTACTACAGATATTACTACAGGTATTACTACACGTATTACTACAGATATTACTACAGGTATTACTACAGGTATTACTACAGATATTACTACAGATATTACTACAGGTATTACTACAGATATTACTACAGATATTACTACAGATATTACTACAGATATTACTACAGGTATTACTACAGGTATTACTACAGATATTACTACAGATATTACTACAGGTATTACTACAGATATTACTACAGATATTACTACAGATATTACTACAGGTATTACTAAAGATATTACTACAGATATTACTACAGATATTACTACAGATATTACTACAGGTATTACTAAAGATATTACTACAGATATTACTACAGATATTACTACAGATATTACTACAGATATTACTACAGATATTACTACAGATATTACTACAGGTATAACTACAGGTATTACTACAGATATTACTACAGGTATTACTACAGGTATTACTACAGATATTACTACAGATATTACTACAGATATTACTACAGGTATTACTACAGATATTACTACAGATATTACTACAGATATTACTGCAGATATTACTACAGATATTACTACAGATATTACTACAGGTATTACTACAGATATTACTACAGATATTACTACAGATATTACTACAGATATTACTACAGATATACTACAGATATTACTACAGATATTACTACAGATATTACTACAGATATTACTAAATGTGTGTGAAGGTTCTGTCAGCTTGGTTCCGTGTCCTCAGGACAGAAAATGAATTAAAGGCAAAGAAAACTATTGAGTAAAATGTAAAAGTGAAATAAAACCTCTGTTACATCTTTCTTTATTTCTAAAAATGTTTTTAAATGATTACCAGGTTTTAAAATTTTGACAAATTATATAATTTTACTCTTTCTTCTTGAACAGTTATGATGTTATCAATAAAAACATTCAAACGAACATTTTGTTTCGTTTTTATATTGTACTATTGGCTGAATTCAATCCTTGCGTCGCCTCTACTGTATGTTCTGTTATTACTTTGGGATGCATAAACGTCATGTTGGGATGCACACATTGTGTTGAAGCGCATCCCAGGGATGCACTACTTTCTGGAGGTAAAATGAACTCTGCTCATACATAAATACTGACCACTGCAAAGCCTGAACTCATCAGTGCTCATGTCTGCGTCTAACAGGACACATTTTATCCCGTCAGTAATTATTTAGAGATCTGCTGCGTCAGGTCGTCCACAGGGAGGAAGAGAACCCCTCCTCATGATGATGTCACTGATGATGTCACTGAGTAACTGGGCTTATATCCCGTTTAAAACGGATGCTTGTTGACTGTCTGAAGTGAGGGTTCAGCTGCTCCGTCTGTCGTTCACAGGGAGGTGACAGATGAAGACAGAAGAGAAACAGATTCAGGAACAGCCCAATGCGTCAGGTCCAGGTCTGAATCACTGACAGCAGAAAACAACGAATGAAATGGGGAGCACGTGAACATTTAACTAAACACATCCTGCAGTAAAGGAACGGTTCAGCAACTAGAAAGTCATTCCATTTTTATTTTTTTTTATAAATAAAAAAAGCAGTAATTGTGTAGCAAATTGTCAGGATGTACTTGATGTCCATCAACCATGAACAGGTTTCCTGTTCGTCTTGAAAATAAAATGTGTGTAACTTTACACACATAGTTTGAATCACAGTGATCCCTCATTCCTCACAGTTAACACGTTCCAGGAACCACACGCAATTAACGATTCTGCCATAGAACGATAAACTATTTATGTTATTATTTACGGTAATTTAAACATTTTCTGAACCCCCCCATCCTGATAGTAAACCACCTTCTACCTGTGTTACCTTAAAACACTCTGATAGACTGTTTAAAACACTGTGTGTCTCATGGAAGTCAGAGACTCACAGAACGCAGCACACTTCCTGATCCCGTCAGCCAATAGAATGCGTGTACGGTATCACTTGACTGCTGACCAACAATCAGTGATGAGGTGAAGTTGTGAGCGTGGATGCGTGAATGCACGAGGACACACTGGACTCCTGTGTTTGCTGCGTCCAGCTGTGGCGTCATGACGATGGTGATTCAGTGGTTTTGTGGTCAAATAGTCGTGTGTCGTCTGCAAAGGTGTGACGCCGGTTCTTCTGAGTGAGCTGACGCCTGACGCCTGCTGAAGGGATGCTCTCTGTCCCATTTCATTATAAATGTTATTGGTGGCAGCAATGGGAGCCGCTGACAGTATTATGGGATGTATTTATGCAAGTTTGACTAAGTAGAACATCACTGAAGGCCGAGGTGTGAGATGCATGACCTGTCACTGCAGTATATACGTGTGTGTGTGTGTGTGTGTGTGTGTGTGTGTGTGTGTGTGTGTGTGTGTGTGTGTGTGTGTGTGTGTGTGTGACCTTGGCTTCACACGTTGGTGCCCCACCTAGTCCCCGAGTCAGGGGCCTCTGGGCCCCTCAGCTGTGAGCGTTTGGTGATCTTTGCATCACTCTGACGTCGACTCACAGGAAGAGTTCCATCTGTGGAGCTTCTAGTCTCCTCCTGTGTGTGAGCAGCTCCTCCTGTGTGTGAGCAGCTCCTCCTGTGTGTGAGCAGCTCCTCCTGTGTGTGAGCAGCTCCTCCTGTGTGTGAGCAGCTCCTCCTGTGTGTGAGCAGCTCCTCCTGTGTGTGAGCAGCTCCTCCTGTGTGGAGCAGCTCCTCCTGTGTGTGAGCAGCTCCTCCTGTGTGTGAGCAGCTCCTCCTGTGTGTGAGCAGCTCCTCCTGTGTGTGAGCAGCTCCTCCTGTGTGTGAGCAGCTCCCCAGCGCCCCAGAGGCGGGTGTTGCTCCTCTCCTGCTGCCCTCCTACCTCTCCTGCTCTCTGCTGCCATTACTGTGACTCCCTGTAATTTTGGACGGGTCGTTAGCGTGTTCCTGTTGGGTCGTTAGCGTGTTCCTGTTGGGTCGTCCTTCACGCCGCTGTCTGTGGGTATTTTTGGATGCCTTCACTCACTGGTGTTTTTCGGCAGCCGTTCCTGGAGACCACCTGCCAATCGGCCGCTGTGATGCCCTGACGCCTCCTCTTCCTTCTCACTTCTTGAGAGAACTTTTCAGCCACATTTATAATTCTCTCCCTCTAACTCCTTCATTGCTTTGTGTGACGGCCGCGTCGCCCACTGTGGGACCGACTTCAGTAGCCCCCACCAGGAAGAAGCTCCGGAACCACAGAGAAACCACACAACTGCCCCGGAGGGCATTAAACCAAGGAGTGTGATGAACACTGAGACAAATAAATAAAGGGTTAAATAAATCAATAAATAAAGTAAAGAAGATGTCAGGTGTAGTGGTTAAACCTGTGTGTGTACATCTATTTGATTTATATTTATATTAACAGTTTCATTTCTGCCCTTTTTGACCTCATAACCCCTCTAAGGATCCACACCTGGGTTTTAAAATGTCACTGAACACAACCCTGAGACACGCGTGTCCGTTAGAACGTCCCGTGTTCAGGTCAGACAGAGGAACGAGGACCGGAAGACATTTTATGTCATATTTTCAGACAACAGAACGTTCCTTCATTGTTTTCTAAAGGAAATAATTCCAAATGCTGTGAACGGACTTGTTTGGATTAACAGATTAAAAACTCTACCTCTGATCATTTTCTTGTCAAAAACAGGGTGGATTTATTTTTAACCATTTTATCATTTATTATTATGATTATTATTGATCTTGAGATGAGAAGAAGTAGAAAATAATCATCATGACAAGACAGATGCTGGACCCTAATCCTAACCCTAATCCTAACCCTAATCCTAATCCTAACCCTAATACTAACCCTAACCCTAATCCTAATCCTAACCCTAATCCTAACCCTAATCCTAATCCTAACCCCAATACTAACCCTAATCCTAATCCTAATCCTAACCCTAATCCTAACCCTAATCCTAACCCTAACCCTAAACCAACTCTAACACTAAAATAACCCCAACTCTAATCCTAACTCTAACCCTAAATAACCCTAACCTAACTCCTAATCCTAACCCCAACCTAACCCTAACTCCTAATCTCTAATCCTAACCCTAATCCTGCTGTGTCTCTGTCTCTGGTGGGATTAAATCCTAACATAATCCCGGTGACTCCTTCAGGTGTGTGTGAACCAGAGGCTCAGGTGTCTCATGCTCCTGTGGATGTTTGTCTTGCATCAGAAGTGGGTTTACGTGTGTGTGTGTGTGTGTGTGTGTGTGTGTGTGTGTGTGTGTGTGTGTGTGTGTGTGTGTGTGTGTGTGTGTGTGTGTGTGTGTGTGTGTGTGTGTGTGTGTTATGAGGTGATGCTCCTCCTCCTCTCCTCTGCTTTGTTCCTTTTCTTAATTACAGGCGAGTTCTCCTCTGAGAGCCTGTAACCCCCCCCCCCCCCACGTCCACAGCGGCATCCCATTAAAGCCAGAACCCCCCCCCCACACACACACACACACACACACACACCTTCATGCAGAACACAATTAAAAAATGCAAGCAGATCAAAAAGATGCCAGCAGCCTGACGGGGGCGGGGGGGGGTGTTTATCTGAGGGATGCAGATCCGTGTCGGTGATGGAGATCATTACAGGACGCAGAGTCATCAGTGGAGCTGTGTCAGCATCACACACACACACACACACACACACACACACACACACACACACACACACACACACACACACACACACAGACACACACACACACACACACACACACACACACACACTGAATATGAAGGTGGATGAACTCTAACTTCAGACATGTATTAGTTATTTCATCTTAATATGAAACAAACAAACAAACAAACAATAAATCAGGTGTGTCTCACACCCTGATTTTGTCTTGGGGGGCCCCCTTTGGGGCCCCAAGACACAACTTAGTGCATTCTATCAAAATAAACACTGAGTCATGTTTGATTCATTATTGAAATCCAACACATTTAGATGGAGTTTAAATCAAACCAATCAGGATCTCAGCTGTGTGGGGGAGGAGCCCCCGCCTGCCCCGCCCCAAATATGACGATGAGTTACACTGTAAAAAGTAAAACGTTGGATCAATGAAAAAACGTTCTTCAATTGGTCACACCTAATAACATTAATTTCAGTGAAATAAATAAAATTTAATTGGATGAATGTATTATTTTTGATTCTGTTCAACTTACATTTTTTCGTCAATTCAAATTGATCTATAGATGGGGGCGGGGGGGGGTCAAAATCATTTTCACTGAGGGCCACAACAGCATCACGGCTTCTCCTCAAAGGGCCAGATGTAACTAATAAATGTAACTAAATGTAACTCAGTGTAATGTAACTAAATGTAACTACTCCTTAATGTAACTAATAAATGTAACTAAATGTAACTCAGTGTAATGTAACTAAATGTAACTACTCCTTAATGTTAAATAACTGAATTTCTGACTGATTCTAGTTCCAAACATTACAGTTAGACAGAAAAAACATGTTTGTTTGTTTCTCTGTTCTAACATAAATCCTTTTCATTTGTCAGGTTATTAAACCCACAGAACTCCATCAATCAAGGATCAAACTATCAATCAATAAAGAAAAATAACATCAGACACAAGTTAGTTCGTTAACCTGTTCACAATGTTTAGTCAGAGTTAAAATGGGCTGAACCACTGCATTGTGGGAAATGTAGTTTTGGTCAAAGCACACTTTTGACCTATTTCTTTTTAGACACTCTGACCTTTTTTTGCTCTAGGGGGCCACATTAAATGATGTGGAGGGCCACATGTGGCCCCTGGGCCCTGAGTTTGACACACGTGAATTATAAAGTCTTCAAATCTCCTGTGAAAACACACTTTTCCTGACTGTTTGAAGTGATTGGGGTTTAAAAATATCTCTAATATCTAAAATAACATATCCTAATATTTTTGTTTGTTTGTCTTGTTTTTTTTAAAATTATTTGTTTAGATTGATTAATTTCCTCATTACTTAATAAAAAGATTACAATCTTTTTATTCCATTATTTTGAACCAGTATATTTCCAGCATTTACTCAGAATAAAGACTCTCAGAGAGAGGAGTGAACTCCCCCCAGAGGAGCAGATGATGATCCTGCAGGTCGCTGAAGGATCTCGTTACAGCAGCAGGAGGACGAGGAGAGTCTCCACGTTTATATATTTATAATGATTTATAACACTCATATTAACATTAACACACTGAAGTAGTGCACATCCATAGACCCCGCTTCACAATAAAAGTGACATTTCACCAGGCCTACTAGGCCTACTCAGCTGTTCAAAAAGGTGTTTTTAATAAAATAAGAAAACATCCATCATAAGAATCACATGAACGATTTCATTGTTGGGATCGAAGAATGATGACCTTTAAAATCCAGGTTAGTGCTAGTTAATACATCTTAATTTTTATTACAAAAATACCTAAAAAATGAGAAATGTCATAATAATTCAAAAACTGTAAATGTTTATTTCCATGAAGCGGTATCAATATAGTCACAAACAAATATAACATCCCACAATGCATCACTTCACCTTGTCTGCATTTACAAAAATAAAATTATTTCCAAAAACTACAGTTTGGTTAATTTTTTTCAACCTTTTTTTAAAAATATATATTTAAGTCCAAAATATTTAGATTTTTTAATTTTCTTTTTCTTTTCTCTTTTGCAGCCGGGCTAAGTATTCACCTTCAGGATTTAGTGCTTTGTGGAAAACTTGTGTCCAGCAGAACATCCGGGTTCATCTGGACTCACTGGTGTTGAAAATCCATTAATGTGTGGAATAAACCACATCAAGCCTAAACGAGGCCTCCGTTACCGCGGAGCTTCCGTTACCGCGGAGCCTCCGTGACCGCGGACCGGTGTCGGTGACGCTCATCCTTCATCTTTTATCTCCACACTGAGGATGTGAGTCTACTGCCCCCCTGTTAAAAGAGACTGTGTGTGTGTGTGTGTGTGTGTGTGTGTGTGTGTGTGTGTGTGTGTGTGTGTGTGTGTGTGTGTGTGTGTGTGTGTGTGTGTGTGTGTGTGTGTGTGTGTTTTCTTCCTCCTCCGCTGTGAATATAATGAACACATATTAGTGAGAATATTCCAGCACATAGCCGGATCCGCCTCATCTGCATAAATCACCTCCGTGTTGTTCTTCTTGATTCTGAGAGGTGATTTAAACCAATCAGAGGACGGACCCCCCCCCCCGACACAAACACACACAACTAATATTTCTTCCTTAATCTTAGACCATCTAATATTTTATTTCACACACGCCCGCAGAAATGTTTAATGTATAAACCAGAGAGAAAAGTCAGATGATAAATATGCATGTATTCAATTAAGGGTATTACAGAGCAGCTCATTTGCATAAGGATTTAGGAGCTTAACATCATATTTGTGCTATAACATTTCACAATGTCCTAAAAGCGGGGCTTTTACGCGCGGGAGGGGGGCAAGACAGGTATGCAGAAATGAATTATAAATATCAAGGAAACGGATCCTTTTATTTCTCTTTCTAATTATTCGATGAAAGCAGATTTTTTATGTTTTTACAGGTAAAAATCCAGGTGAGCTCATGTGGGACTCATCAGCTCGAAACTGAATTAAACTCGATTGCAAAATAAAAAGGGAATAGAAAACAAAACCACGTGATGACGTGACACCCCCCCCCCCACATCCACATATTTTGTTTAACATCAAACTCTCCTCCTGTCCTCAAACACGTCCTCTGATGACGGACTTTCTCCTCCCAATTAGGAGCAGAGAGCTAATTAGACCGAAACGGATCCGGATCGGCTCCGGATGAACCGCATGAGACGAGTGGAGGGGGGGGGGGTCTCCCCAGGAAAGAAACGAACCCCACAACTGGATGGAGGGGGTCAAACCGGATGACAGCCGTCCGGTTTTACGCGTGACGCAGCGGTTCATCCATTCTGCGCTCTGTGCGTAAAGTTTTTGTTTTTCTATTTTATATCTTAAATTAAAATAAATTAATTAAAATAAATTAATTAAAATAAATGAAGAATTAAATCAAACGTGGCATCACGTGACGTTTGAAACGGTTTGTGGGTGAATGAACACAAACACTTGAGGCAAACACAATACAACTAAATCTGTTTCTGATCACAAACACAACGGAGCCGAACTGCGTTGCTCTGGGAGACTCTGCCCACCCCCGCGGGGCCCGGTGGAGAGTCCCCCCGGTACTGGGGGAGCGTGTAGAACTCTTCTGTGCGTCACTTGAGCGCAGGTCCCAGCAGAGGCTCCGACACCTCCGTTCCCCCCCAACCCGCCTCTCGCCCGCTCCTCTCTTTCTTTAACCCTTCAAACTTCACCCGGGGGTGGGGGGGTAACGGAGGTAAAGGTGATACTGCTGCTCCAGACCAGTCGGTAGAAGTCCAGCCGAACAGCCAATGAACACAAACGGTGCGTCGTGACGCAACAGGGCCCCCGTTGATAAGGAGCGGAGAGTCCAACCGGGACCTAAAGAAGGAGGAACGGCGGTTTTGGGGGGGCCAGCGAACACTCGCCTATCATCAGTCAACGTGGAGACAACTCCTCCTCTTCTGTTACGCGCAGAAGCTGCTGGAGACGAACTGGAGGAGAAGCGCGTCCCCCCCCCCCACCACCACGACCGGCGGGATTTTATAAAGCAGTTTATTTTTATTCTTTAATTTCCCTTCGTGAAACAAAAGGAGTTTCGGGGGGAAAGAATCAGCTGGACTGTTGAACTTGGCGGAGGGGGGGTGTTCCTCTGGACATGGGTGTCCGCTGTTGATCCACGTTTGTTCACTTTGGTTGTTTTGGGGGGTTTTTCTGATCCAAAACCAGAGAAATTGTCTTTCGACAGCCTGAAATATTTTCTCCCCCCCCAGCCAGGAAAGACGCGTCAGAGCTGAGACCCGAGCAGCGGGGGCTCCACGGTGGGTATGTTTATTCACCGTAAATGGAAGAGAAAGTCTAGAGAGGAGCGCTGGTGATGACACACCTGGGATGTCGTGGCTCCGACGCGAGAGGCGATTATTTGTGAATCGATCCGATCTTATTGATAATGAGAGCTGCAGACGTCCGGACGGTGTCCATTGGCAGATGAGACGCCGTGTGTAGAACACGTGTCCACGGCCACTCACATTTTTCTGGATTTCTCACTTTGTCACGGCCAGAAAGGAAAAAAAACATTTTTTGTGGCATTATTGCGCAGGATTTTTTAATTTTATTTTTTATTTGTGACCTCTGATGGACATCTTGGCGTGCAGATCCGAACAGAACAGTTTTAATATCCTCCCCTCCGCGGCGACGATGCTTTTCCATGGCCTCCCCGGAGGCGACGTGCACGGCGTGGTGGAAGAGATGGACCGGAGAGGGAAGAGCGAGACGGCGGCCATCAGCTCGGCCATCGACATGGGGGAGTCAGAGACGGTAGGAGGTGTTCTTTATGGCCGGTTCGGTCCGGGAGGGGGGGCAGGCAGGCAGCAGACGGGAGACGCGCTCTCAGACCCGAACACCGAACACTGAGCGTGTCGGTGTTAAAAACTCTCTCAGGCTGAACAACTTCCCCCCCACAGGCCCAAACACACCAAATGTCAAATAAACCCTGTAAAGAAATTATAGTTCTGTTCATTAAAACTCACAATTGCTCTAAAAAATATTCACTGATTCATTAGAATAATAATAAAATAGTGTGAATTTAATTAAACTGGATTCACTGGCAGAAAATAAAAGATGTCAAACAATCAACGCCACGAAACAATCCGACAGACATTAAAAAGCTGTTTTTAATCTTTCATGAGGCCGTTATGATATCATTAAAAATACAAACGTAAAAATAGAACTTCTGAATTCACAAGCATGGAAATAAAATAAGTGCAGATGGAATTAAAAAAAATAGAAATCAGCTTCCATCAGATGGAGAAATGCGCAGGTTTTATTTCTCAGGCCTGTAAAATGTAGAACGTGTGTTTATGTTTCAGCTTTAATTATTATTATTATTATTATTATTATTGTTATTATTATTATTATTATTATTGTTATTATTATTATTATTATTATTATTATTATTATTATTATTACATGAAAATTATCGGCAGCAATAAACTCCATTTACTATCAATGTAGATTATTCATTGAGTTTCGCAGTCTTCTGTGTTTCTGTAGATGTGAATAATAATAATAATAATAATAATAATAATAATAATAATAATAATAATAATATAATAATAATAATAATATTATAATAATAATAATAATATAATTTGTTAATAATAACAATAACAATAATAATAATTTATAATATAATTTATGATAATAATATAATAATAATTTTTAACCAATCTTCATCAGTTGGAATGGAAATGCTCTTGTTTTTAAATTCCTGCCGGGGGGGGGGGGGGGCTTTACATTTACATTTGCCTGAGCTGCACCTTCACCGTGTGTCTATATTCAATCTCCAAAAGTCGTGCGTAAATCCTGTGGTGTGAAGGCTGCTGCCCCCCCCCCCCCGTCACACCGGTTCCGTTGTGATTAAAAGGTTCTGATCAGGTCGGTGCTGTGTTCTGACGCCGTGTCCTCCCCCCCTGTCCATGCCCCCCCCCCAGTCCCTGCCGTGCCTGAGCAGCGAGCGCGTCGCGCTGTGCGCCGGCTGCGGCCGGAGGATCGCGGACCGCTACTACCTGCTGGCCGTGGACAAGCAGTGGCACATGAGGTGTCTGAAGTGCTGCGAGTGTAAACTCAACCTGGAGTCCGAGCTCACCTGCTTCAGCAAGGACGGCAGCATCTACTGCAAGGAGGACTACTACAGGTAGGGGGGCCGCGGGGCCCGGGGCCCCACACACTGCGTCTGGAACATCCGCACCGATAAATACATCCAGTTATTATAAATAGTGTTTATGTAGGCATTTAAACATATTTTATATTTAAAAAAAACCGTGATTTATTTTTATTCTGCTGCGTAAAAATGAATTTTGTGATAAAATTCTGTCATTTTTCGGAAGTCGTTTCAAGAGAAGAAAACTTTCTCCACTGAATCGAAAGCGACTTTTAGGTAGCAGCTCTGCGGGGGGGGGGGGGTGACCCCCACGCACACACACCACCTCATGCCCCCACCAGCCCCTCACATTTTATCCAACTAATAATTATTCTTAGTCCAGTTGGATAAAATGACAGTTCCGCGTCCGGTTCGGTTGGAACCGCAGATCCGCTTCAGACCTGATGAAACACCGGCTGGGGGGGCAGGTATTGTGTGGGGGGGTCTGGGATGTGAAGTGTGTGTGGACCCAAACGCTGATGCCGGTTGTGTGTTGTCCGCAGAAGATTTTCGGTGCAGAGGTGCGCCCGGTGCCACCTGGGGATCTCCGCCTCGGAGATGGTGATGCGCGCCCGGGACCTGGTCTACCACCTGAACTGCTTCACCTGCTCCACCTGCAGCAAGATGCTGACCACCGGGGACCACTTCGGCATGAAGGACAGCCTGGTGTACTGCCGGCTGCACTTTGAGACTCTGCTGCAGGGAGAATACCACACACACTTTAACCACGCGGACGCGGGGGCGCACAAAGGCCTGGGTCCGGCCAACGCGCTCGGACTATCCTACTTCAACGGGGTGGGGGCGGTGCAGAAGGGCCGCCCCCGGAAGAGGAAGAGCCCCGGGCCCGGAGCCGAGCTGGCCGCGTACAACGCAGGTAAGACACCTCTGATTGACTGATCGATGATTTTTAATTGAATCATAAATATTTAAAATCTAAAATGGGGGAAAAAAACAAAAACAACAATGAAGGAATTTAAACTGACAGAAAATATTTTTTTTACATTTTTTAATTCAACATAAAATAATAAATAAAACCAGAGGAGATGTTTGTGTGCAGCTCAGGCAAGGTGTTTCTGCGTCCAGGAGGCCCACACACACACACACACACACACACACACACACACACACACACACACACACACACACACACACACACACACACACACACACACACACACACACACACACACACACACAAACGTGATATTCCATCTCTTCCGTTAATCTGATTTATTTTTCGTGAATTCTTTTTTGATTCGTTTCTGACGTGATTTTCTGTCCACTGGGGTGTCACAGATCACTGGACCCCCTCCCGGCTGACGAACCGTTCACCGGGGGCCCGAACTAGAAAAACACGTCGAGAAGTTTGTCAATAAAATGAAAAACTTTATTTTAACTTAATTTTATGAAACATTTTAAAGTCACTTCATTTGAACCAATTTTGCGTTTCAAATTTATCATTCAGCTTCACGTCACCAACATAATTCTAAATAATGATAATAATAATAATAATAATAATAATAATAATAATAATAATAATAATAATAATAATAATAATATATTATAATAATAATATATAAGAATAAATAAATATAGTTCTGCTGTTGTTATACTTTATTTTTCCTGCGCCTCGTTTTTTGGTTGTCTGTTACCAGATTTTTCCATGTCTTTGTTTTTGCCCGTTTACTTGTCAGACTCCACACACACACACACACACACACACACACACACACACACACACACACACACACACACACACACACACACACACACACACACACACACACACACACACACACACACACACTGAAGACACATATGAACAACTTTATTTTCTCATAGGAGGATAAAATGTTTTTAATGTTTGACTTCAGTTCATCCACCCAAAAGTGTCCGTAAAGTCACGTGATAGTCTAGAGTGGACGCAACAGTCGGGGCTCATTTTATATTCAACACTTTAACAGTTTACAGCCGCTCCAGTGTAATCATTGTGTTCTCATTAGTTTCATCTTTTCTTTAATGTTACTGGACAGAATAAATGTTCTCCCGTCATCAGCTGACTTCATGATCCCACCGGAAGCTGCTCTCTGAACCCAATCGAAGGATTATTCCCTATTTATCACCTATTAGTGATGAGTTCATGCTAAACAATTTCTGTCAGCTAAAAAAAATCCCATAATTCCTCACGGTTCTTTCCTGAACAATAAATTCTTGTTACGACCGGAGTGACGCGGACAGATCGGGCCGCGTTGACCCGCCGACAGGGAAGAGGCAGTGCGCCCTCTACTGCCGGCAGCCGGTAGCACACGTCAGCCTCACCTGGGCGGTCACGTGGTCTGACCTGGATCCGGAGGTGGTTCCGACCCGGAGGAAGATGTTGTGTGTGAGGATGAGGAGCCGGCAGGGGAACCGGCTGCTTTTAATAAAACACTGGACCGTATGTCCTGGATGGAGGCAGCGTGTGTGTGTGTGTGTGTGTGTGTGTGTGTGTGTGTGTGTGTGTGTGTGTGTGTGTGTGTGTGTGTGTGCTGGATAATTAACAGAAGTGTTATTCTGAGGATCTCCACTCACTTCATATTCATCACATTCATCATATTCATTATCTGCAGCGCTCTGATATCAAACACGAACTGTTAGGCAGCAGCAACACCCTGAGGGATGCCAGGGAGTCCACAGGCTGTGTGTGTGTGTGTGTGTGTGTGTGTGTGTGTGTGTGTGTGTGTGTTTGCTGAAGCCAGGCTAGCACCTCCTCCCAGGACAGACGGACATGTAGACGGGGGGTCAGGAGCAATCAGAAGCAGAGTAGCCCTAGAACAAAGGTGTGTTCAGGTTCTCAGGTGTGTTCTAACCCTCTCCTCTCCTCTGTCGGGCCTCAGCGCTGAGCTGTAACGAGAACGACGGCGAGTCCCTGGACCGGGACTCCCAGTACAGCTCCAGCCAGAAGACCAAACGCATGCGGACGTCCTTCAAGCACCACCAGCTCAGGACCATGAAGTCCTACTTCGCCATCAACCACAACCCAGACGCCAAGGACCTGAAGCAGCTGGCCCAGAAGACGGGCCTCACCAAGCGGGTGCTGCAGGTAGGATGGAGCCCCCGTCTCGTGTTCACGGGTTCAGTCGGGGTTCTGCTTCACACAAACAGGAAGCAGGTGTGAAGGAATCTCACCTGTTCCCAAACACTCCAGCAGCTTCCAAGTGTGAATAGATGAGGTGAGGTCATCCAGCCAGGAGCCAATCAGGGGCTCCTGATCAGATAGCGCTGCTTTTTATTCCCTGGAACGCTTTCAGGAACCAAACAAGTGGAACAAAATCAGACGTCGTGTTGTCTTTTTCTCTTTTCTTTGTTTTTTGGTTTAAATAAAAAAAAAAACTTGTAATGATCACATTTTAAATAGTTTCAAATTTTCTCCGAGATGAACTGTGTTTACAATCCAAAAACCACCTGGAAATGAAAGAAAAGACGATCCTGTGTTCAGACGATGTGTGGTGTGGTGGAGGAAACACGGCGCTCTGCAGCAGAAATGAGGAAAGAACAGACGCCGGTGATTCTCACAAGAGATGACAGCAAATGATCTGTGGGACTGAGCAGAAGAGAACCAGACAAAAAGGGTTCTGAATCAAAAATCTCTCAGAAGGAAACAGAAATCGCTGCCGTTTTAATTAACGCTCGCAGAAAACAAAGCAGCCGTTTTGCTTTGATGCTCTGGAGTGTTGGTTCCTGTTGTTTCGGCTGAAGCGCTTGTTTCCCATGGCTCCACCAGGATTCTGTTGCTAACACGCTCCAAAACAACACCCCCACCCCCCCACCCCCATTGCATCTCAGTTTGGGGTTTTTTTTCCTTTTATGGAAAAACAGAGCAAAGATTCAGGATTAAAAATTCACTTCATATTGGAAAATTAATTACCATCAGGAGCGTTTCAATGAACCGCTGCAGCTGAAACATTCTGGTATCGACAGAAACGGGAGGCCGGCCCTCTTGTTTTTCATGTGCACACATGAAAGAGAATGTTACACACACACACACACACACACACACACACACACACACACACACACACACACACACACACACACACACACCACACACCTCTGTGGCCGGCCTTAAAAAGTAAACGTTCCTCTACCTTCACTTCCACAAAGGAACACAGACGGATTCTAAGAGTTCTCTGATCCTGGACTCCAGTGTGTGTGTGTGTGTGTGTGTGTGTGTGTGTGTGTGTGTGTGTGTGTGTGTGTGTGTGTGTGTGTGTGTGTGTGTGTGCGTTTGGTGATGTTGATCTGTTTGAGGCTCTATTAAATCTGAATGTGGATTTCCTCAGGAAGGTTTCTTTTCCCGGGGGGGGGGCGTTGTTTGTCTGGAGTCGGTCCGTCTTCTTCTGTTCTGATTCCGTCCCAGCGAACGCTTAAAGGTTGCTGGTTGGATTCCTTCACACCTGAAGTTGTGGCGTGGGGCAGGAGGCTCAGCCAGATGCTGTGGCAGCAGAAAGGAGTTCAGTGATGGTGTTCTCGTGTGTCGGTCAGTCTCCCAGGATTCTCTGAAGATACTAGTTTGGTTCTTTCTCAAAAGGTCATGAGTAGGTTCAGTCATTTAATAATGTATCCTAAGAGTCCTCAGATGCTGCCCAGTGAAACTAATCTTTGAATTCTGTCCACTTCTCTGTACTATTTTCCAGAAATTCCCAAACTCATTGGCAGAAATTTTAAAATGTTTGAAAGGGACTTTTTTTTTTGATGCAAATTGTTCCAACATTTTCAGTTCCTCCAAATTCAGTTAGACAATAGATTTGTCTTGGTCATTCCCAGCAGATTGATCAGAAATAGTGATCCAGAATATAAAATCAGGGGTTGATAGGACTACTGCTGAGCGTTTGAGGCGATGCTAACACTGAGGAGGATTCCTTGTGGGTTTTAACAGATAAATATGGTGTCTGCTGGTTGGGCTGATCCTCCTCTGATTGGTCTGTTTCACAGTTTTACTATTCTGTTGCATTCAGCAAATTGTTTCTCCATTACGGTTATTCTGACATTGCTCACGTGTGTTTGTTTCCAGTCTACCTGGCCTCCAACAGCTGGAACCATACAGGTGTTCATTTTATGACCCGGTCAGAATAAA